>NW_027635801.1:29209-67357 GCF_903797595.1 Erithacus rubecula | reverse complement strand
TGTGACCCCCAAATCTTCGGATCCCAAATCCTCGGACCCCAAATCCCCGGGACCCCAAACCCCTGTGATCCCAAATCCTCGGGACCCCAAACCCCTGTGACCCCAAATCCTCGTGATCCCCAAACCCCTGGGACCCCAAATCCCTGCAACGCCCAAACCCTACGACCCCAAATCTTCGGGATCCCAAACCTCTGGGACCCCAAATCCCTGCGTGCCCCCATCCCCTCCATCCCCCCAGTCCTGGGGCCACCCCAAATCCCTGAGACCCCCCCCCAGTTCCTAAAACCTCCATCCCTACAAAGCCCCTTCCCCAGCACCCCCATTTCCCTCCGCCCCAACCCCCAAATCCCCCAGAAACCCCTAAAATCCCCCCAACCCCCCTGGACACCCTAAACCTAAACACCCTGAATCGCCCCAAACCCCACGGACACCCCAAATCACCCAAAATCCCCGAAAATTCCTCAACCCCCCCCCCCCCCCCGGACACCCCAAATCCTCTGAATTCCCCCAAAATTCCCCAAATCCCCCCAAACCTTCTGGACACCCCAAATCACCGAAAATTCCTCAAGCCCCCCCGGACACCCCAAATACTCTGAATTCTCCCAAAATCCCCCAAATCCCCCCAAATCCCCCAGACACCCCAAATCACCCCAACCCCCCCGGACACCCCAAATCACCCAAAATCCCCCAAATCCCCCAGACACCCCAAATCACCCCAACCCCTCCGGACACCCCAAATCTTCTGAATCCCCCCAAAATCCCCTGAATCCCCCCCAACACCACACCCCTCCCGGACACCCCAAACCCCTAAATCCCCCCAAAACCCCCCAAATCCCCCCCACCTGCGGCCAGCCCGGGTGTCCCCAGCAGCAGCAGCCCCAGCAGCCAGCGCGTCCCCGCTGTCCCCATTGTCCCCATTGTCCCCAAGGGGTCCCCTCGGTCACGCGCCGAGTGACCGCAGCGCCGCCCCTCCCCCCACTTCCCCTAGGGCCACCACAGCTCCTTCCGCTGTCCCCAAGTGTCACCAGAGCCACCTCCCTGTCCCCAAGTGTCACCAGAGCCACCTCCCTCCGAAATTCGGGGTCCCCAAAATCCCCAAAGGGAGGGGAAGGTGTGGGGGGGATGGGGAAGCCCCTTCCCCCATTTTTTTGGGGGGCTCTGTTACTTTTTTGGGATCCCCCTCTTGTTTTTGGGGGCTCCTTTCTTCCCCCGAAATGGGGAAGGAGACCCCACAAACTGGGAGAGAAGCCCCCCCAAACTGGGAGAGGAGCCCCCAAATTAAGAATTAAGTGCCCCAAAAAGAGGAAGGAGCCCACCCCAAACTGGGAATAGGAGCCCAAACTGGGAGAGGAGCCCCCCCAAAGTGGGCAAAGAGATCCCAAACTGGGAGAGGAGCCCCCCCAAACTGGGCAAAGAGATCCCAAACTGGGAGAGGAGCCCCCCCAAACTGGGGAAGAGATCCCAAACTGGGAGAGGAGCCCCCCCAAACTGGGGAAGAGATCCCAAACTGGGAGAGGAGCCCCCCCCCAAACTGGGGAAGAGATCCCAAACTGGGAGAGGAGCCCCCCCAAACGGGGAAGAGCCCCCCAAAAGTGAAAGAAAGGGGCACAGAGGGAGGCTCAGGACCCATTTTAGCTTTATTTGACCGGAAATGGGAGCAGGGGGACCCCCAAACTGGAGATGGGGGACCCCCAAACTGGAGATGGGGGGCGGGGGGACCCCCAAAGCAGAGCAGCACACGGAGGGGGGCCGGGACCCCCCCTCAGCGATCCACCTCTCCAAAAACGATGTCCTGGGTGCCTGTGGGGAAATGTGGGGTCAGGGCACCCCAAAATGGGGAGAGACCCCCAAATTGGGGTCAAGGCACCCCAAAATGGGGAGAGACCCCCAAACTGGGGTCAGGGCACCCCGAAATGGGGGAGGGCACCCCAAAATGGGGTCAGGGCACCCCGAAATGGGGGAGGGCACCCCCAAATGACCCCATACCAATGATGGCCACCACATCAGCCAGCATGTGCCCCTGGGACATCCTGTCCAGCCCTGCCTGCAGGGACAGCAATTAACAGCTCATTAACAACAATTAGCATCAAATTAACAGCTAATTAACACACAAGTAACTCACAGGCAGTAATCCACAGACCTAAATTAACCCACAGGGACCCCCAATTAACACCCAATTAAACCTCAGTGTCCCCAGTATCCCCAGTATCCCCAGTGTCCCCAGTGTCCCCAGTATCCCCAGTATCCCCAGCATCCCCAGCATCCCCCAGTGTCCCCAGTATCCCCAGTATCCCCATGTCCCCAGTGTCCCCAGTATCCCCAGTATCCCCAGTATCCCCCAGTATCCCCAGTGTCCCCAGTATCCCCAGTGTCCCCAGTATCCCCATGTCCCCAGTGTCCCCAGTATCCCCAGTGTCCCCATGTCCCCAGTATCCCCAGTATCCCCAGTATCCCCAGTGTCCCCAGTGTCCCCAGTATCCCCAGTATCCCCCAGTGTCCCCAGTATCCCCAGTGTCCCCAGTATCCCCGTGTCCCCAGTGTCCCCAGTGTCCCCATGTCCCCAGTATCCCCAGTATCCCCGTGTCCCAGTACCAGGTGGGCGAATCCGGGCGCTTTGATCTTGCAGCGATAGGGGCGGCTGCTGCCATCGGACACCAGGTACACCCCAAACTCACCCTGGGGGACATGGGACAGCATTGGGGACAGGGACAGGGGGACAGGGACATGGGGACAGGGACATGGGACAGGGACACAGGGACAGGGACATGGGGACAGGGACAGGGGGACAGGGACAGGGACAGGGCTGCTGCCATCGGACACCAGGTACACCCCAAACTCACCCTGGGGGACATGGGACAGCATTGGGGACAGGGACAGGGACAGGGGGACAGGGACATGGGGACAGGGACATGGGGACAGGGACACAGGGACAGGGACAGGGGGACAGGGACATGGGGACAGGGACAGGGACAGGGCTGCTGCCATCGGACACCAGGTACACCCCAAACTCACCCTGGGGGACATGGGACAGCATTGGGGACAGGGACAGGGGGACAGGGACATGGGGACAGGGACATGGGGACAGGGACATGGGGACAGGGACAATCATGGCAGAAGTGTCACCTTGGGGGCCTCGATGGCCGTGTAGGTGGCCCCGGGTGGCACCTGGTAGCCCTCGGTGTAGAGCTTGAAGTGATGGATCAGGGACTCCATGGAGGTCTGTGGGGACAGGGGACACCTGCACAGCTGGCACTGGCACCTGGCCTCAGTGTCACCTGCACAGCTGGCACTGGCACCTGGCCTGTCACCTGGCCTCAGTGTCACCTGCACAGCTGGCACTGGCACCTGGCCTCAGTGTCACCTGCACAGCTGGCACTGGCACCTGGCCTCAGTGTCACCTCACCTGCACAGCTGGCACTGGCACCTAGCCTGTCACCTGCACAGCTGGCACCTGTGCTGGGTGTCACCTGCAGAGCTGGGACTGTTACTTGTGCTGTGTGCCACCTGTCCTGCATGTCACCTGTCCTGGGTGTTACCTGTGCTGAATGTCACCTGCCCTGAGTGTTACCTGTGCTGAGTGTCACCTGTCCTGGGTGTCACCTGTCCTGAGTGTCACCTGCACTGGGTATCACATGTCCTGGGTGTCACCTGTCCTGGGTGTCACCTGTCCTGAGTGTCACCTGCACTGGGTATCACCTGTCCTGGGTGTCACCTGTGCTGGGTATCACCTGTCCTGGGTGTCACCTGTCCTGGGTGTCACCTGTCCTGGGTGTCACCTGAACTGGGTGTTACATGTACTAGGTGTCACCTGTGCTGAGTGTTACATGTACTGGGTGTCACCTGTCCTGGGTGTCACCTGTCCTGAGTGTTACCTGTGCTGAATGTCACCTGTGCTGAGTGTTACATGTACTGGGTGTCACCTGTCCTGAGTGTTACATACACTGGGTGTTACCTGTGTTGAATGTCACCTGTGCTGGGTATCACCTGTCCTGGGTGTCACCTGTGCTGAGTGTTACATACACTGGGTGTTACCTGTGCTGAATGTCACCTGTGCTGGGTGTCACCTGCACTGAGTATCACCTGTCCTGGGTGTCACCTGTCCTGAGTGTTACCTGTGCTGAATGTCACCTGTACTGAGTGTTACATACACTGGGTGTTACCTGTGCTGAATGTCACCTGTACTGGGTGTCACCTGTGCTGAGTGTCACCCCCCCAGGTGCCACCTCCCCAGGGGACACCTGTCCCAGGTCACCTTCATCTCGGCGCGTTTTGGGGGTGACACTTTGGCGTCGTCCACCTTGATCTCCCCAGGTGGCATCTTATTGAGGCACTGCAGGATGATCCGCAGGGACTGGCGCATCTCCTCCACACGGCACAGGTACCTGCACCCCAAAATCACCCCAAAATCAGCACCCCAAAATACAGACTGGCACAGGTACCTGCACCCCAAAAATCACCCCAAAATCAGCATCCCAAAATACAGACTGGCACAGGTACCTGCACCCCAAAATCAGCACCCCAAAATACAGACTGGCACAGGTACCTGCACCCCAAAATCAGCACCCCAAAATACAGACTGGCACAGGTACCTGCACCCCAAAAATCACCCCAAAATACAGACTGGCACAGGTACCTGCACCCCAAAAATCACCCCAAAATCAGCACCCCAAAATATAAACTGGCACAGGTACCTGCACCCCAAAATACAGACTGGCACAGGTACCTGCACCCCAAAAATCACCCAAAATCACCCCAAAATCAGCACCCCAAAATACAGACTGGCACAGGTACCTGCACCCCAAAATCACCCCAAAATCAGCACCCCAAAATACAGACTGGCACAGGTACCTGCACCCCAAAATCACCCCAAAATCAGCACCCCAAAATCCAGACTGGCACAGGTACCTGCACCCCAAAATCACCCCAAAATCAGCACCCCAAAATACAGACTGGCACAGGTACCTGCACCCCAAAAATCACCCAAAATCACCCCAAAATCAGCACCCCAAAATACAGACTGGCACAGGTACCTGCACCCCAAAAATCACCCCAAAATCAGCACCCCAAAATATAAACTGGCACAGGTACCTGCACCCCAAAATACAGACTGGCACAGGTACCTGCACCCCAAAATCACCCCAAAATCAGCACCCCAAAATACAGACTGGCACAGGTACCTGCACCCCAAAATCACCCCGAAATACAGACTGGCACAGGTACCTGCACCCCAAAATACAGACTGGCACAGGTACCTGCACCCCAAAAATCACCCCAAAATCAGCACCCCAAAATACAGACTGGCACAGGTACCTGCACCTCAAAAATCACCCAAAATCACCCCAAAATCAGCACCCCAAAATACAGACTGGCACAGGTACCTGCACCCCAAAAATCACCCCAAAATCAGCACCCCGAAATACAGACTGGCACAGGTACCTGCACCCCAAAATCAGCACCCCAAAATCAGCACCCCAAAATACAGACTGGCACAGGTACCTGCACCCCAAAAATCACCCCAAAATCAGCACCCCAAAATACAGACTGACACAGGTACCTGCACCCCAAAAATCACCCCAAAATACAGACTGGCACAGGTACCTGCACCCCAAAAATCACCCCAAAATCACCCCAAAATCAGCACCCCAAAATACAGACTGGCACAGGTACCTGCACCCCAAAAATCACCCCAAAATCAGCACCCCAAAATACAGACTGGCACAGGTACCTGCACCCCAAAATCACCCCGAAATACAGACTGGCACAGGTACCTGCACCCCAAAATCACCCCAAAATCAGCACCCCAAAATACAGACTGGCACAGGTACCTGCACCCCAAAAATCACCCCAAAATACAGACTGGCACAGGTACCTGCACCCCAAAATCAGCACCCCAAAATACAGACTGGCACAGGTACCTGCACCCCAAAATCACCCCAAAATCAGCACCCCAAAATACAGACTGGCACAGGTACCTGCACCCCAAAATCAGCACCCCAAAATCAGCACCCCAAAATACAGACTGGCACAGGTACCTGCACCCCAAAATCACCCCAAAATCAGCACCCCAAAATACAGACTGGCACAGGTACCTGCACCCCAAAATACAGACTGGCACAGGTACCTGCACCCCAAATTCGGGATTGGGCATCCTAGGGAATAGGGATCCCAAGGGAACAGGTGAACCAAGGATGGGTTCCAGGTGTGGGTTCCCAGGTGTGGGGTCCCAGGTGTGGGGTTCCAGGTGTGGGGGTTCCTGGGGGTCCCAGGTGTGGTATCCCAGGTGTGGGGTCCCAGGTGTGGTGTCCCAGGTGTGGGGTTCCAGGTGTGGGGGTTCCTGGGGGTCCCAGGTGTGGGTTCCCAGGTGTGGTATCCCAGGTGTGGGGTCCCAGGTGTGGTGTTTCTGGGGTCCCAGGTAGAGCCACCCCAGGTGTGCAGGACCCTGCAGGCTCAGCCATTCCCACCACAACAATCCCACGCACCAGCACCCCAAAAACTGAGAGTTACCCACACTGGCACCCCCTTGGGAGACAGGAGCAGCCCCCCAGCCCCCCCCAGAGGCCAGGTGAGCCCAGGTGAGCCCAGGTGAGCCTCACCTGTCGTAGCAGTCGCCGCGGGAGCCGATGGGGACGTCGAACTCCAGCTGGTCGTAGACGTCGTAGGGCTGAGTCTTGCGCAGGTCCCACTGGATCCCGGAGCCACGCAGCATCACCCCGCTGGGAGCAGCCCAAAGTGCACACCTGAGCCCGGCCCCGCCCTGCTGGGCACACCTGGGGGGGCCAGGTGAGGGACCACGCCCAGCTCACCTGAAGCCGTAGTTGAGCGCCTCCTCGGCCGTGATGACGCCGATGTCCACGGTGCGGTTCTTCCAGATGCGGTTGTTGGTCAGCATCTGGGTGGGGGGGACACCTGGTACACCTGGCACAGGTGTCTGGCACACCTGGGACAGCTGGTACACCTGGCCTGCCCTGCTCACCTGCTGCTGGCACCAGCAGCTGGCGCTGGAAACGCTCACCTGTCCCTGGCACCTGTTCACTGTCACCCCCGTGTGTCTCTTGCACCCTCACCTGTCCCTGGCACCCCTCACCTGTTCCTCACCTGTACCTTGCACCCCTCACCTGTCCCTGGCACCCCTCACCTGTCCCTGGCACCCCTCAGCTGACCCTGGCACCCCTCACCTGTTCCTCACCTGTACCTTGCACCCCTCACCTGTTCCTGGCACCTGTTCATTGTCACCCCCATGTGTCTCTTGCACCCTCACCTGTCCCTGGCACCATCAGCTGTGCATCTCTCACCTGTCCCTGGCACTCCTCACCTGTCCCTGGCACTCCTCACCTGTCCCTCACACCCTTCACCTGTCCCTGGCATCTCTCACCTGTCCCTGGCACTCCTCACCTGTCCCTCACACCCTTCACCTGTCCCTGGCACCTCTCACCTGTCCCTGTCCATCTCACCTGTCCCTGTCCCCTTCACCTGTCCCTCACACCCCTCACCTGTCCCTGGCATCTCTCACCTGTCCCTGGCACTCTTCACCTGTCCCTCACACCCCTCACCTGTCCCTGGCACTCCTCACCTGTCCCTGGCACTCCTCACCTGTCCCTGGCACCATCAGCTGTGCAGCTTTCACCTGTCCCTGGTACCTCTCACCTGTCCCTCACACCCTTCACCTGTCCCTGGCATCTCTCACCTGTCCCTGGCACTCCTCACCTGTCCCTCACACCCTTCACCTGTCCCTGGCATCTCTCACCTGTCCCTGGCACTCCTCACCTGTCCCTGTCCCCTTCACCTGTCCCTCACACCCCTCACCTGTCCCTGGCACTCCTCACCTGTCCCTGGCACTCCTCACCTGTCCCTGTCCATCTCACCTGTCCCTGTCCCCTTCACCTGTCCGTCACACCCCTCACCTGTCCCCATCCCCCTCCACCCTGCTCTGTGTCACCTCACCCCCCACACTGTGAGGAATGACCCAGCCCCTCCCAGGTGACAGGTGACAGGTGGCAGCAGCCTGGCCCTGCCCCTCCCTCCCCCAAATTCCCCAATTCCCAGATCCCCACCCCCTCTCACCTCCTCCACCTCGTCGATCCGGATGGAAAAGTTCTTCACAAACTCGTAGATGTCGTCCATGAGCCCCAGGGGCAGGTCCTGGCACAGGTGGGACAGGTGAGATTTGGACAGGTGGGACATGGAAAGGTGTCCCAGGGAAAGGGGGATCCCAGGGAATGGGAATTTCAGGAATGGGGTTCCCATGGGAATGGAGATCCTACAAATGGGGATCCCAGAGAATGGGAATTCCAGAAACGGGGTCCTCAGGAATGGGGTTCCCAGGAATGGAGATCTCAGGGAATGGGGATCCTACAGATGGGGTTCCCATGGGAATGGGGATCCTGGGAATTCCAGAAATGGGGTTCCCAGGAATGGAGATCTCAGGGAATGGGGTTCCCAGGAAACAGGAATTTCAGGGAATGGGGTTCCCAAGAAATGGAGTTCCTGTAGGAATGGGGTTCCCAGGAAATGGGGTGCCAAGGAACGGGAATTTCAGGGAATGGGGTGCCCATGGGAATGGGAATTTTGGGGAATGGGGATTTCAGGGAATGGGGTTCCCATAGGAATGGGGATCCCATAAACAGCATCCCCCGAAATGAGGATCCCCCAGAAAGGGAAATCCCAGGGAATGGGAATCACAGGAAATGGGGATCCCAGGGAATGGGGATTTCAGGGGATGGGGATCCCAGGGAAAGGGGATCCCAGGGAATGGGGATCCCAGGGAATGGGAATTTCAGGGGATGGGGATTTCAGGGAATGGGGATTTCAGAGAATGGGGATCCCAGGGAATGGGGATTTCAGGGAATGGGGATTTCAGGGGATGGGGATTTCAGGGAATGGGGATCCCAGGGAATGGGGAATTTCAGGGAATGGGGATCCCAGGGAATGGGGAATTTCAGGGAATGGGGATCCCAGGGAATGGGGATCCCAGGGAATGGGGATTTCAGGGAATGGGGATTTCAGGGGATGGGGATTTCAGGGGATGGGGATTTCAGGGAATGGGGATTTCAGGGAATGGGAATTTCAGGGAATGGGGATCCCAGGGAATGGGGATTTCAGGGGATGGGGATTTCAGGGAATGGGGATCCCAGGGAAAGGGGATCCCAGGAAATGGGGATCCCAGGAAATGGGGATCCCAGGGAATGGGGATCCCAGGGAATGGGAATTTCAGGGAATGGGGATTTCAGGGAATGGGGATTTCAGGGAATGGGAATCCCAGGGAATGGGGATCCCAGGGAATGGGGATTTCAGGGAATGGGAATTTCAGGGAATGGGGATCCCAGGGAATGGGGATTTCAGAGAATGGGGATCCCTGGGAATGGGAATTTCAGGGAATGGGGATCCCAGGGAATGGGGATTTCAGGGAATGGGAATTTCAGGGGATGGGGATCCCAGGGAATGGGGATTTCAGGGAATGGGGATCCCAGGGAATGGGAATTTCAGGGAATGGGGATCCCAGGGAATGGGGATCCCAGGGGATGGGGATTTCAGGGGATGGGGATTTCAGGGAATGGGGATTTCAGGGAATGGGGTTCCCATAGGAATGGGGATCCCATAAACAGAATCCCCAGAACTGGGGGTCCCCCAGCAGAGCCCAGCCTCACCTGGTGCACCCCCCCGGGCCGCACATACGCCGCGTGCATCCGCGCCCCCGACACGCGCTCGTAGAACTCGAACATCTGGGGGGGAACAGAGGCACCCGCTGCTCTCAGCACCCCAAAAACCCCCAAAAAACACCCCCCAAACCCCAAACCCACCTTCTCCCTCTCCTCAAACATCCAGAAGAAGGGGGTCATGGCCCCGATGTCCAGCGCGTGCGTGGTCACGGCCATGATGTGGTTGAGCAGCCGCGTGATCTCGGCGAAGAGAACTGGGGGGAAAAACTGGGGTGACCCCACAAATCCTGGGGTGATAAACCCCAGAAACTGGGAGTACTGGAAGGAAAGTGGGGGGAAAGGATGATCCCATAAATCCTGTGGTGATGGAACCCCAGAAATCAAGATTTGGGATTTTCTGTGCTGATGGGTGTTAGCTCAAAATACCTGATCTTGGTAAAGAGAACTGGGGGGAAAAACTGGGGTGACCCCACAAATCCTGGGGTGATAAACCCCAAAACTGGGAGTATTGGAAGGAAATTGGGGGGAAAGGATGATCCCATAAATCCTGGGGTGATAAACTCCAGAAACTGGAGTTTGGGAAGGAAATTGGGGGGAAAGGGTGATCCCATAAATTCTGTGGTGATAAACCCCAAAAACTGGGAGTATTGGAAGGAAATTGGGGGGAAAGGGTGATCCTACAAAATCCTGGGGTGATAAACCCCAAAACTGGGAGTATTGGAAGGAAAGTGGGGGGGAAGGGGTGATCCCACAAATCCTGGGGTGATGGAACCCCAGAAATCAAGATTTGGGATTTTCTGTGTTGATGGGTGTTAGCTCAAAATACCTGATCTTGGTAAAGAGAACTGGGGGGAAAAACTGGGGTGACCCCACAAATCCTGGGGTGATAAACCCCAAAACTGGGAGTATTGGAAGGAAAGTGGGGGGAAAGGATGATCCCATAAATCCTGAAGTGATAAAACCCCAAAAAAACAGGAGTTTGGGCAGAAAGGGTGATCCCACAAATTCTGGGGTGATAAACCCCAGAAACTGGGAGTATTGGAAGGAAAGTGGGGGGGAAGGGGTGATCCCACAAATCCTGGGGGGATAAAACCCCAAAAAACAGGAGTTTGGGAGGAAATTGGGGGGAAAGGATGATCCCACAAATCCTGGGGTGATAAACCCCAGAAACTGGAGTTTGGGAAGGAAATTGGGGGGAAAGGATGATCCCATAAATCCTGTGGTGATGGAACCCCAGAAATCAAGATTTGGGATTTTCTGTGTTGATGGGTGTTAGCTCAAAATACCTGATCTTGGTAAAGAGAACTGGGGGGAAAAACTGGGGTGACCCCACAAATCCTGGGGTGATAAACCCCAAAACTGGGAGTATTGGAAGGAAATTGGGGGGAAAGGATGATCCCATAAATCCTGTGGTGATGGAACCCCAGAAAACAAGATTTGGGATTTTCTGTGCTGATGGGTGTTAACCCACAAGAAAAGCATTTGACCTTGAATGACCAAATTTAGTGATAAAATTGAAAGATAAAACTAAAATTGCTGGTGTGTAGTTTGCATAGAAATGTATAACACCACAGAATAGAAAACCTATAATTTAAAGTTTTAAAAAATAGTAATATATTGAAGGCAAAATAAATGTTTTAGGGTAGAAATTTTGTCTTTTTTCACCTTTTTTTTTCATGGACTTAGCTGGTCTTTTTGTAATTGAACAGAAAATTCCACATTGTGAATTACAGGTGTTTGATTAAGTTAAAAGTAAAAATAATTCAGGTTTTAAAGCACAGCAATACATAAAGAAAGCAATAAAGAAGTTTTAGGGCAGAGGTTTTGTGTTTCTTCTTGATGAATGTGGGTGATATTTTTACTAAGTGAAAACTGAAAATTTCATAATTGAAAAAAATCCATATCGCTGGTCACAGGTGGTTGATTTTAGAACAAAGAATAATTTACTTTCATTTACTTTAACTAATTTATTCATTTACCTTAGTTTACTTTGATTACTCATCTAATAATTTATTCTAATTAGGTATTTAACTGGATAAATTTACCCTAAAAAAAGCCTCGTAGAGACAGAAATAAATTTACATTTTTAGCTGGTTAAGCAAAAACACTGCAAAACTCACACTCTGTGAGAATGCAACACCAACAATAAGGAATAAACATTTCAACCCAAACAATTCTGGAGTTTTTAACCCTGATTGTGATGGGAAATAAAGGAGCCCAAGGGGGTGGGGGAGGCTGACCTCGGATCCACTGGGCGCGGGGCGGGGGGCGGATGTTGAGCAGCTTCTCCACGGCCAGGGCATAGGCCTGCTCATTGCACATCATGGAGACATAGTCCAGGCGGTCAAAATAGGGCAGGGCCTGTGGGGACAGCACTGGGAATGATGCTGGGAGTACTGGGAATACTGGGAATGACCCTGGGGATAACACTGGGAATAATGGAATTAACACTGGGATTAACGCTGGGGATGCTGCTCATTGCACATCATGGAGACACAGTCCAGGTGATCAAAGTAGGGCAGGGCCTGTGGGGACAGCACTGGGAATGATGCTGGGAATACTGGGAATACTGGGAATACTGGGAATGACCCTGGGGATAACACTGGGAATAATGGAATTAACACCGGGATTAACGCTGGGGATGCTGCTGATTGCACATCATGGAGACACAGTCCAGGTGATCCAAGTAGGGCAGGGCCTGTGGGGACAGCACTGGGAGTGATGCTGGGAGTACTGGGAATACTGGGAATGATACTGGGAATACTGGGAATGATACTGGGAATAACCCTGGGAATATTGGAATTAACACCGGGATTAACGCTGGGGACGCTGCTGATTGCACATCATGGAGACACAGTCCAGGTGATCAAAGTAGGGCAGGGCCTGTGGGGACAGCACTGGGAATGATGCTGGGAGTACTGGGAATGATACTGGGAATACTGGGAATGACCCTGGGGATAACACTGGGAATAATGGAATTAACACCGGGATTAACGCTGGGGACGCTGCTGATTGCACATCATGGAGACACAGTCCAGGTGGGCAAAGTAGGGCAGGGCCTGTGGGGACAGCACTGGGAATGATGCTGGGAATACTGGGAATACTGGGAATGGGATACTGGGAATACTGGGAATACTGGGAATGACCCTGGGGATAACACTGGGAATAATGGGAATAACAATGGGATTAACGCTGGGAGTGCTGCTGATTGCACATCATGGAGACACAGTCCAGGTGATCAAAGTAGGGCAGGGCCTGTGGGGACAGCACTGGGAGTGATGCTGGGAATACTGGGAATGATACTGGGAATACTGGGAATAACACTGGGAATAACCCTGGGAATAACCCTGGGAATAATGGGAATAACAATGGGATTAACGCTGGGAACGCTGCTCATTGCACATCATGGAGACACAGTCCAGGTGGGCAAAGTAGGGCAGGGCCTGTGGGGACAGCACTGGGAGTGATGCTGGGAGTACTGGGAATACTGGGAATAACTCTGGGAATAACACTGGGAATAACCCTGGGAATAATGGGAATAACAATGGGATTAACGCTGGGGACGCTGCTCATTGCACATCATGGAGACACAGTCCAGGTGGACAAAGTAGGGCAGGGTCTGTGGGGACAGCACTGGGAGTGATGCTGGGAGTACTGGGAATACTGGGAATGACCCTGGGAATAACCCTGGGAATACTGGGAATGCTGCTGGCAGTAACACTGGCAGTGCTGCCCATCACTGACACAGTTTGCATCCAGGAGTTTCTCAGTGCCCCATGTGGGGGTACCAGGGAAATGGGAACTCATGGAAATGGGGATCCCACGGATCAGAGATCCTAAGGATGGGGATTTGGGGGTGTCAGGGCTGTGTTTCCCAGTTTCCTGGGATTCCCCAGGTACCTGCAGGTATGTTTTGTACTCCCTGAGTTTCTCGGTGCCTCAGTGCAGCAGCCCCACATGGGTGGGGGTACCAGGGAAATGAAATAGGGATCCCATGGGTTAGGGATCTCAGGAAAATGGGGGTGTCAGGGCAATGGGAATCCCATGGATCAGGGATTTCAGGGGTGGGGATCCCATGGGAATGGGGGTACCATGGGTCAGGGACCCCAGGGATGGGGATCCCATGGGAATGGGGATCCCATGGGTCAGGGACCCCAGGGATGGGGATCCCATGGGAATGGGGGTGTCAGGGCAATGGGAATCCCATGGATCAGGGATCTCTGGGATGGGGATCCCATGGGAATGGGGGTGTCAGGGCAATGGGAATCCCACGGATCAGGGATTTCAGGGATGGGGATCCCATGGGAATGGGGGTGTCAGGGCTGTGTTTCCCAGTTTCCTGGGATTCCCCAGGTACCTGCAGGTATGTTTTGTACTCCCTGAGTTTCTCAGTGCCCCAGTGCAGCAGCCCCATGGCAGGTCCCATGGAAATGGGATCTCAGGGCAATGGGAATCCCATGGGAATGGGGGTACCATGGGTCAGGGATCTCAGAGATGGGGATCCCATGGGAATGGGGATTCCTATGGATCAGAGATCCCAGGGATGGGGATTTTGGCACTCAGGGCTGTGTTCCCCATTTCCCCAGGTACCTGCAGGTATGTTTTGTACTCGATGAGTTTCTCAGTGCCCCTGTGCAGCAGCCCCACGTGCGGGTACCAGGGCAATGGGGATCCCATGGGAATGGGGGTGTCAGGGCTGTGTTCCCCATTTCCCCAGGTACCTGCAGGTATGTTTTGTACTCGATGAGTTTCTCAGTGCCCCTGTGCAGCAGCCCCACGTGCGGGTACCAGGGCAATGGGGGTACCATGGGTCAGGGATCTCAGAGATGGGGATCCCATGGGAATGGGGGTGTCAGGGCTGTGTTCCCCATTTCCCCAGGTACCTGCAGGTATGTTTTGTACTCGATGAGTTTCTCAGTGCCCCTGTGCAGCAGCCCCACGTGCGGGTCGCAGCGTTTCACCGTCTCCCCGCTGAGCTCCAGCACCAGGCGCAGAACCCCGTGAGCCGCCGGGTGCTGCGGCCCGAAGTTGATGGTCAGGCTGGAAACCTTCTTGTGGGCCACAGGGTCCTTGTCTGGGGGAGAGGCACGGGGAGGGGTCAGGGAACAGGGGGACAGAGGGACAGACCCCCCCATGTGGGGCAGGGGGCATGGGGAACACAAATGTTGGGGGGCAGGGAGGGGACGGCACCTGGGGGGTGACCTGAGTGACCACAAAGGGCTGGGAGTGACCACAAAGTGCCTCAAGTGAGCACTAAACCGACCCCAGTGAGCCCAAAACTGCTGTGAGTGACCCTAAATGACATCAAAACTGCTCTGAGTGACCCACAAAGTGCCTCAAGTGAGCACAAAACCGACCCCAGTGAGCTCAAAACTGCTCTGAGTGACCCTAAATGACACAAAAACTGCTCTGAGTGACCCACAAAGTGCCTCAAGTGAGCACAAAACCGACCCCAGTGAGCCCAAAACTGCTCTGAGTGACCCTAAATGACACAAAAACTGCTCTGAATGACCCACAAAGTGCCTCAAATGAGCACTAAACCGACCCCAGTGAGCCCAAAACTGCTCTGAGTGACCCCAAATGGCACCAAAACTGCTCTGAATGACCCCAAAGGTGCCTCAAGTGAGCTCAAAACCGACCCCAGTGAGCCCAAAACTGCTCTGAGTGACCCTAAATGACATCAAAACTGCTCTGAGTGACCCATAAAGTGCCTCAAATGAGCACTAAACCGACCCAAGTGAGCCCAAAAATGCTCTGAGTGACCCCAAATGACCCCAAAACTGCTCTGAATGACCCCAAATGACCCCCAAAGTGCTCTGAGTGATCGCAAAATGCTTGGAATGACCCCAAAACTGCTCTGAGTGACCCCAAAGTGCTCTGAGACCCCTTCTGAGCCCCCCAAATGCCTCAGAGCACCTCTAGAGCTCCCCCCCCGCAAGGCCTGGGGACCCCTCAGGGCCCCCCCAAAATACCTGATAATGCCCCCAAAGGCCTCAGGGCCCCTCCCCGCCCCCTCCCCACCGTCCCCAGAATCTCCCCGCGCTGCCCTCACCGTTCCAGGGCGGCGGCACCCATTTGTCGGTGGCCTTGCTGGGGTACATGATGGCCCCGGCGAACTGCTGCGCCCACTCTATGTCGGGCTGCCACTGGCGCGACCTGCGGGGCGGGCGGGTGAGCGGGGGGACATCCCCAGAGCCCCCCCAGAGCCCCCCCCGCCGTGTCCCCGCGCCCCCCGCGCTCTCACCGGGCCGGGGCCGGGCCCAGCCGCGGCCCCGCCGCCCTCAGCCCCGAGCGGCCGCGGAGCCGCCACAGCGCCCGCAGCGCCGCCATGGTGCCCTTGGCGCTGCGCATGCGCGGGGGGCGCCATGGCGGGGAAGGGCGGAAGTTGTGCGCGCCGCCATGTTGGGAACGGGCAGATTCTCGCCGTCGTTCTGTTCACAGTGCGCATGCGCGCGGCGCCATTGTGCTGTGGGGCAAAGCGCCACAAGAGCAGAAGGAGGCCAGGGTGGGTGGGAAGGCAGATGCAACGAGTGTCTCTGTGTTGGGTGTGGGCAGATGTGGGAACGCCGTGGGCGGGAAGGGAAGGGGAAGCAGTGAGCGCCGCCATGATGGATATGGGCAAAGGTGGGATGTGCCATATTTGATAAGGGAAGGTGAGGCCTGGGAGGCGCCATCTTTGTTAGGGGCAGAGTGTCCCCGTGTCCCCAAATCCACTGGGGCGCCACCACCGCCACTAAGGCCGTTGTCCCCTCCTCTGTCCCTGCTCAATACGTCCTGGTCCCCTCCCCGTGCGAGGTGGCGCTGCCCGGGAGGTGACACTGCGCTGCACCCTTCACCCAGGCTGCCACCAGCATCCCCGTCCCCCAAAAACGCTCCCAGAACGAGATTTTAATGGAGTCTCCTCCCTCAGGGGACCCCACGGGGACAGGGGGACACGGGGCTGGGGTGGCTCCCATGGGGGAAAAGGGACACGCGTGGCCGGGGGGGACATGGGGGTGGCAGGGACCCCTCGGGATGGGGGGACACGTGGGATGGGGTGACCTCAGAAGGACAGAGGGGACACAGGTGGCCGAGGGGACACAGGTGAGCGGAGGGGACAGCGAGGTCGCAGGGACACCCTGGGGACAGGGACACGTGGCCGGGAGTGACACACGTGGCGCCAACACGCGCCCGCCTCCTGCCCCGCACCCAATCACAGCGCGTCCTGCCCGTGACGTCACACAACATACAGGGAAATACCGGGAAAGGGGCGTGGCCACGCGCGGTTACCACGGCGACGGCGCCAGCTACGACCACGCCCCGTCATGGCTATATTATGACAGGACACGCCCCCCTCCGCCTCCGGGGTCTCTCCCGGGTCGTTCCGGGCCCCGCCCCCCGCTGAGGGGTCACCGAGCGTCCCCCGCGCGCTCCCGGGACCCCTCAGGGACCCCCGGTCCGCCCCTCCCCCCGCCCGGCGCGGCCGCGCCGTGACCCCGCCGCAGCCCCGCCCTGTGACGTCATCCCGCAGCGCCCTCCGCTCCAAGATGGCGGCGGCCGGGCGGGGCTGAGCTGGGCCCAGGCAGGTACCGGGACCGGGCCGGGTCCGGGCTGAGGGGAGGAACTAAACCGGGTCCGGGCTGAGGGGAGGGACTGACCCGGGCCGGGACCGGGCTGAGGGGAGTGACTAAACCCGGGCTGGGCGGGGGCCGAGCCTGTTCCCCGAGCCAGAACCGGACATTTCCCGGTACGGGAACGGGACCGCTCCATCCCCACCCACCCTCTGTCCCATCTATCCCGCAGCCCCGCCATGCTGCCCGCTGCCCCCGCCATGCTGCCCCGTTAACCCGGGCTGCTCCCCGTTAACCGGGCGGCTCCCCGTTAACCGGGCGGCTCCGCGATGCTGCGGCGGCTGCTGGAGCGGCCGTGCTCGCTGGCGCTGCTGGTCGGGTGCCAGTTCGCCTTCGTGGCCTATTTCTCGCTGGGCGGGTTCCGGAACCTGACGGCGCTGTTCGGCCGCTCGGCCGGGCCCGCCGTGGATTATTCCCGCACGCACGATGTGTACGCCAACCTCAGCCGCATCGCCCCGGGAGCCGCCGCCACCCCCGACCCCGCGCGGCCCCTGCCCTACTGCCCCGAGAGATCGCCCTTCCTCGGTGAGACCCCCGGGGGAACGGGGAGGCGGGGGAATGGAGAGCCCCGGGGGAGAACGGAGACCCCCGGGGGAACCGGGAGGGGTTTGGGGAATGGAGACCCCCGGGGGAACCGGGAGGGATTTGGGGAATGGAGACCCCCCGGGAGACGGGGGGGCGGGGGAATGGAGACCCCCGGGGGAACGGGAGGGGTTTGGGGAGTGGAGATCACCGGGGGGGAACGGGAGGGATTTGGGGAATGGAGATCACCGGGTGAACGGGAGGGGTTTGGGGAATGGAGACCCCCGGGGGAACGGGAGGGATTTGGGGAATGGAGATCACCGGGGGGGAACGGGAGGGGTTTGGGGAATGGAGACCCCCCGGGTGAACGGGAGGGGCTGGGGAACGGAGACCCTCAGGGGACAACAGAGACCCCCGGGGGAACCGGAGGGGTTTGGGGAACGGAGACCCCCGGGGGGAAAAGGGAGGGGTCTGGGGGAACGGGAGGGGTTTGGGTAATGGAGACCCCCGGGGGAAACGGGAGGGGTTTGGGGAACGGAGACCCCCGGGAGGAGAACAGGAAGGGGAACCGGGAGCAGAGACCACCGAGAGAGGAACCGGAGACGGGGGAGGAACCGGGGACCCCAGAAGGTTTGGGACCGAGGGGGAAGGAACGGGGAAAAGAACCGGGGACCCCCGAATGGAGGAACAGGAGGGAGGGGAAGAACCGGGGGACCCCCGAGGGGAGGAAGAGGAGGAAGGGTGGAAGGAACCGGGGACCCCCGAGGAGTGACCCCTCCCCGTGGGGGGCGGGTCCGGCCCTTTCCACGGGAAGAAGAACCGGTCTGACCGGATCCCCTCCCCCACCCCGCCCGGGACAGAACCGGGCCCGGAGGGGAAATTTGGGGGGGTTGCCCTGGTTTGGGATGGGGGAGAGCCCCGGGACCCCAGTTTGGGACACCCAGCCCAGTTTGGGATATGGGGACACACCCGGCCCAGTTTGGGACGGGGGGACACACCCAGCCCAGTTTGGGATATGGGGACACACCCGGCCCAGTTTGGGATTGGGGGGACACACCCGGCCCAGTTTGGGATTGGGGGGACACACCCCTGCCCCTCCCTGGTTTGGGTCAGGCTGGGATCACCCCAAACCCTGCTGAGGTGCCAGCCCCGTGTCCCCTGACCGTGTCCCCTGTCCCCAGTGGGTCCCCTCACCATGTTCCCCTGTCCTCTCACCGTGTCCCCTGTCCCCAGTGGGTCCCCTCACCATGTTCCCCTGTCCTCTCACCGTGTCCCCTGTCCCCAGTGTGTCCCCTCACTGTGTCCCCCTGTCCCCAGTGGGCCCCCTCACCGTGTCCCCCTGTCCCCAGTGTGTCCCCTCACTGTGTCCCCTCACCGTGTCCCCCTGTCCCCAGTGGGTCCCCTCACCGTGTCCCCCTGTCCCCAGTGGGTCCTCTCACCGTGTCCCCTGTCCCCTCACCGTGTCCCCTGTCCCCAGTGTGTCCCTCACCGTGTCCCCCTGTCCCCAGTGGGTCCCTCACCGTGTCCCCTGTCCCCTCACCGTGTCCCCTGTCCCCAGTGGGTCCCCTCACCGTGTCCCCTGTCCCCAGTGGGTCCCCTCACCGTGTCCTTCGCCCGGGTGCCGTCGCTGGAGCAGATCCAGGCCAAGAACCCGGGGGTGGGGGCGGGGGGCCGGTACCGCCCCCCCCCAGTGCGAGCCCCGCTCCAGAACCGCCGTCATCGTCCCGCACCGGAACCGGGAGAGCCACCTGGGCCACCTGCTCTACTACCTGCACCCCTTCCTGCAGCGCCAGCAGCTGCACTACGGCATCTACGTGGTGCACCAGGTGCTGGGGGGCACCTGGCAGGGCTGCACGTGGCTGGGGGTGCCCAGGGAGGGGTTTGGGGGTGCCCAGGGAGGGTTTGAGATGGTTCGGGGGTGCCCAGGGAGGGGTTTGGGGTCCCAGGGAGGGTTTGAGATGGTTTGGGGGTGCCCAGGGAGGGTTTGAGATGGTTTGGGGGTGCCCAGGGGTGCTTTTGAGGGTCCCCAGGGTGGTTGGGGGGTTCCCAGGGTGGGTTTGAGATGGTTTGGGGGTGCCCAGGGAGGGGTTTGGGGTCCCAGGGAGGGTTTGAGATGGTTTGGGGGTGCCCAGGGAGGGTTTGAGATGGTTTGGGGGTGCCCAGGGAGGGTTTGAGATGGTTTGGGGGCGCCCAGGGAGGGGTTTGGGGGTGCCCGGGGAGGGTTTGAGATGGTTTGGGGGTGCCCAGGGAGGGTTTGAGATGGTTTGGGGGTGCCCAGGGGTGGTTTTGAGGGTTCCCAGGGAGGGTTTGAGATGTTTTGGGGTTCCCAGGGAGGGGTTTGGGGTCCCAGGGAGGGTTTGAGATGGTTTGGGGGTGCCCAGGGAGGGGTTTGGGGGTGCCCAGGGAGGTTTGAGATGGTTTGGGGGTGCCCAGGGGTGCTTTTGAGGGTCCCCAGGGTGGTTGGGGGGTTCCCAGGGATGGTTTGAGATGGTTAGGGGGTCCCCAGGGATGGTTTGAGATGTTTTGGGGGTGCCCAGGGAGGGTTTGAGATGGTTTGGGAGTTCCCAAGGAGGGCTGGAAGGGGTTTCAAGGGTGCCCAGGGTGGTTTGGGGGTCCCCAGGGTGGTTGGGGATCCCCAGGGAGGATTTGAGGTGTGCTGGGAGGTCCCCAGGAGGGGTGGAAGGGGTTTGAAGTATTTTGGGAGATTCCCAGGATGGTTCAGGATGTCGCCAGGATATTTTGGGGTATCCTCAGGACATTTTGGGGTACCCCCATGATAATTTGGGGTCCCCCAGGCTGGGAACTCCACGTTTAACCATGCCAAGCTGCTGAATGTGGGGGTGAAGGGATGGTTCAGAGGGGATGGTTTGGGGTATCCCTAGGATATTTTGGGGTATCCCCAGGATATTTTGGGGTACCCCCATGATAATTTGGGGTCCCCCAGGCTGGGAACTCCACGTTTAACCGTGCCAAGCTGCTGAATGTGGGGGTGAAGGAGGCTCTCAAGGACGAGGACTGGGACTGCCTGTTCCTGCACGACGTGGACCTGATCCCCGAGAACGACCACAACCTGTACACCTGCGACCCCTGGAACCCCAAACACGTCTCAGTGGCCATGAACAAATTCGGTTACAGGTGTGCCCGACCCCTGGGGAGCCCTGGGGACACTTGGGGACACGGAGGGGACTGGTGGCTCACTGCCCCCTGTCCCCAGCCTGCCGTACCCGCAGTATTTCGGGGGGGTCTCGGCGCTGACCCCCGACCAGTACATGAAGATCAACGGGTTCCCCAACGAGTACTGGGGCTGGGGGGGTGAGGACGATGACATCGCCACCAGGTAAGGGCTGGGGACACCTGGGGACAGCCTGGGGACGTTGTCACACGGTTGGGGGGGTGTGGCACCTGATGGCATCATGGTGGGGGGTGTGCCCACCGAGCTGGGGGGGGACATGGGGGGTGTCCTGTCACACTGGGGGGACACACAAGGGGTGTCACATTCACCCAGGAGGGGACATGGGGGGTGTCCTGTCACACTGGGGGGGACACAAGGGGTTTCCTGTCACCATGGGGAGTGTGACATTGCCCTGGAGGGGACACAAGGGGTGTCACATTCAGCTGGGGGGGGGGGATATGGAGAGTGTCCTGTCATCCTGAGGGGACACAGAGATGTCCACCCATGCTCTGTCCCCTCAGGGTGACATGGTGACCTCCCCAGTCTCACTCTGCCCTGTGTCCCCCATATTTGTGTCCCCTGGGATGATGTCACTGCTTGGGGACACACAGGGGGTGTCCCATCACCCTGAAGTGACAGAAAAGCCCCCCCAGTGACAGCTCTGTCCCCTCAGGGTGCGCCTGGCCGGGATGAAGATCCCCTGTCCCCTCAGTGACCCTCCTGTCCCATCCCTGTCCCCCCCCGGTGACAGCTCTGTCCCCTCAGGGTGCGCCTGGCCGGGATGAAGATCCCCTGTCCCCTCAGTGACCCTCCTGTCCCATCCCTGTCCCCCCCGGTGACAGCTCTGTCCCCTCAGGGTGCGCCTGGCCGGGATGAAGATCTCCCGCCCCCCCATCTCCATCGGCCACTACAAAATGGTGAAACACAAAAGCGACAAAGGCAACGAGGAGAACCCGCACAGGTGACAGGGAGGGGACAACGGGGACGCCCTTGGTTTACCCTTGGCCGGAAGGTGACACTCTGGGTGTGTCCGGGTGGTGACAGCGGTAACACTCTCCTTGTGCCCCGAGGTTTGACTGGGGGTGGGGAGGTGACACTGCGGGTGTGTCCCCGCCGGGGAGGTGGCAGCGGTGACCCTGGGCGTGCCCGGGAGGTGACAATGTCCCCGTCCCCGCCCAGGTTCGACCTGCTGGTGCGCACGCAGCGCTCCTGGACGCAGGACGGGATGAACTCTCTGTCGTACGCGCTGCTGCACAAGGAGCTGCGGCCGCTCTACACCAACCTGACCGTGGACATCGGCCGCGACCCCCGCGCCCCCCGCGCCGCCCCCGGCAGCTCCAGCCGCTTCCGGGAGGAGATGCTGCGCAAGCCCCCCCGCGGGGACCTGCCGCTGTCGCTGTCGCTGTCGTTGTCGCCGCCCAACGCCACCAAGGCGGCCCCGCCCCCAGCGCCAGCGCGGGTGGCGCCCGAGGAGGGGACACACCGCAACCTGAGCGTGGCGCAGGGACCCCCGTGACCCCCCGATTTCCATCATCGCCCCCCACCCCCCCCGTGTGGACTCTGGGCCGTGGGGAGGGGGTGACACAGGGGACACCCCCGGGAAGGGACATGGGCTGAGCCAGGGGCTCGCCCCACCCCCCCCAGCGCGCCCCCCCCGCAGGTTTTTGGGGGTCCCCACATCGGGTATTTATTCTATTTATGAGCCACTCCCTGGACCTTTCTAAGGGGTTTTTTTCAATTAAAAAAAAAAAAATCGCTTTGTTCTCTGGTAGTGGATGAGAGGGATCCCTGAATTGGGGGGGGGGGGCTCATGGGGGGAGCCCCAAAATCCGTCCTACAGCTTCCTTGGCGCTGGAGATGCAGTCATTGACCGAGACCCCCCGGTAGGAGGCGCCGATGAGGCTGAGGGGCAACTGGTGCTGCTGCAGGAAACGCTGGATCCGCTCTGGGGACAGAGGGGACAGCTGGGGACACGGGGGACAGCTGGGGACACGGGGGACAGCCCGGGGACAGCTGGGGACACGGGGGACAGCCCTGGGGACACGGGGGACAGCTGGGGACACGGGGGACAGCCTGGGGACAGAGGGGACAGCTGGGGACACGGGGGACAGCTGGGGACACGGGGGACAGCCCTGGGGACAGAGGGGACAGCTGGGGACACGGGGGACAGTCTGGGGACAGAGGGGACAGAGACGACAACCCAGGGGACACCCTGGGGACAGAGGAGACAGACCTGGGGACACCCGGGGGACAGGGGACACCCTCAGGGATACCCCTGGGGAAAGGGGACATTCCTGGGGACACTCCCAGGGGACACCACAGGGGACAAGGGACACTCCAGGGACACCCTAAAGGACAGGGACACCCCCCAGTTCTCACCGAGGCGCTCCCAGTGTCCCAGCGTGTACTGGGGGATGCAGTCCTGCGGAAAAAAGGGTGGGGGGGACACAGGTGAGACCCCCCCAAAAATGTCATCCATCCACAGCCCCCCCAAAAAGTCACCCACCCAAAGCCCCCCCTCCCCCAGGCACCTCCCAAAAGTGTGACCCACCCACAGCCCCCCCAAAAGCGTCACTCACAGCCCCCCCAAAAAGTGTCATCCACCCAGACCCCCCGGAATCGCCCCCCAGACCCCCGGAATGGCCCCCAGCCCCTCCCCCGCACCTGCTGCACTCTGACCGCCGCCCGCGCCGGGGCCCCGCCCAGCCCCAGGTGTTCGCTCACGGCCGCGCGCGCCCGGCCCAGCAGCAGCTCCGGGGCCACCGCGGAGGGGTCCCCAAAACTCTGCTGGAACCAGGCCCCGCCCAGCATCACCTGCGGCACCCCAAAACATCCATCAGCACCCCAAAATCATCATCAGACCCCAAAAACTCTGCTGGAACCAGGCCCCGCCCAGCATCACCTGCGGCACCCCAAAACATCCATCAGCACCCCAAAATCATCAGCAGCCCCCAAAACATCCATCAGCACCCCAAAACATCCATCAGCACCCCAAAATCATCATCAGACCCCAAAAACTCTGCTGGAACCAGGCTCCGCCCAGCATCACCTGCGGCACCCCAAAACATCCATCAGCACCCCAAAATCATCATCAGCCCCCAAAACATCCATCAGCACCCCAGAATCACCTGCGGCACCCCAAATAATCATCAGCACCCCAAAATCATCATCAGTCCCCAGAATCACTGGGGGACACCCCAAAATCACCCCGGTCAGCCCCTGTTCCCAGTGTCACTTAATGTCACGCCCAGGTGTCCCTGGTGCCACCCACCGTGAGCTCCCCAAAATCACTTCTGTCACCTCCCCCGGTGTCCCCACTGTCACTCAATGTCACCTCCCGGTGTCCCCCACTGTCCCCGCGGTGTCCCCAATGTCACCCCCCGATTTCCCCAGTGTCACTCCCAGGTGTCCCTAGTGTCACTCAATGTCCTCCCTGGTGTCCCCAGTGTCCCCCCGGTGTCTCTCAATGTCCCCCCCGCTGTCCCTGCGGTGTCCCCGGTGTCTCTCAATGTCCCCCCAGTGTCCCCCCGTGTCTCTCAATGTCCCCCCACTGTCCCCACGGTGTCACTCAATGTCCCCCCACTGTCCCCGCGGTGTCACTCAATGTCCCTCCGCTGTCCCCGCGGTGTCTCTCAATGTCCCCCCGCTGTCCCCGCGGTGTCCCCGGTGTCTCTCAATGTCCCCCCACTGTCCCCGCGGTGTCACTCCATGTCCCCCCGCTGTCCCCGGTGTCTCTCAATGTCCCCCCACTGTCCCCGCGGTGTCACTCAATGTCCCCCCGCTGTCCCCACCGTCAGCCGCAGCGCGGGGCTCCCGGGGGTCGCGGGGGTCCCATCGAGCTCCGGGAACGCCACCGAGTCATAAACGACCCCGAGCAGCGCGGGGTCCTCGGAGGATGGCACCAGGTGACCGAACCCCTGCGGGGGGACAGGGCGGGGTCACCCGGGGGGTGGGGACACTGCGGGGGGAGTGGGGACACCGCGGGGACCCCCCCAAACTCACCGTGACGGGCAGCGCTGCCCCCTGGAACTGCAGATTGACCACGGCCACGGAGGCGGCGCGGATGGAGCCGAGCTCCCGGGCCAGCGGGGACAGCTCGGGCGGGAGAGTGCGGGCCAGCGCTGGGACACGGGGACAGCGGGGACATCAGGGACAGCGGGGACACGAGGACATCAGGGACAGCGGGGACATCAGGGACAGCGGGGACACGGGGACAGTGCTGGGACACGGGGACATCAGGGACAGCGGGGACATCAGGGACAACGGGGACACGGGGACATCAGGGACAGCGGGGACACGGGGACATCAGGGACAGCAGGGACACGGGGACAGTGCTGGGACACGGGGACATCAGGGACAGCGGGGACATCAGGGACAGCGGGGACACGGGGACACAGGGACAGCGGGGACACGGGGACAGCGCGGGGACACGGGGACATCAGAGACAGCGGGGACATCAGGGACAACGGGGACAGCGGGGACACGGGGACATCAGGGACAGCGGGGACACGGGGACATCAGGGACAGTGGGGACACGAGGACATCAGGGGGGACGGCAGGGGTAGCGGGAAGACGGGGACAGCGCTGGGACACGGGGACATCAGGGACAGCGGGGACATCAGGGACATCAGAGGGGACAGTAGGGACACGGGGACATCAAGGACAGTGGGGATAGGGGGGACAGCGGGGATAGGGGGACATCAGCGACACGGGGGGACATCAGGGACTCAGGGGACATTGGGGACACCGGCGGTCCGGCCGTACCTGCGGCCGGCAGGGCGCTGACCACATGATCGGCCGTGATGGTCCCGTCAGGTAACGTGAGCTGGGGAGAGAGAGGGGACATTGGGGACACTGCGGACACTGGGGACACTGGGAGGGGATGGAGAGCATAGGGCAGGGGACACTGGGGACACTGGGGAAGGGAATGGAGGGCACTGGGGACACGGGGAGGAAGGGTCGAGGTGACTGGGAATCCCCCGAGGGACACTGAGGACATTGAGGAGGGGATCTGGGGACACTGGGAGGGGACAGAGATCCCTGACAGGGGACAGAGAGCAGGAAGGGGACACAGGGGGGTGTCCCGGGCAGTGTCCCCACCTGCCAGCGGCCGCGGCGGTGGCACAGGTGTCGCAGGGGCGCGTGGCAGCGCAGCTCGGCGCCGCGGGGGGACACGAAGGCCACCAAGGCCCCCGCCAGGGTCTCCATCCCCCCCCGCAGCGACCACTGGCTCCAGCGCTCGGCGCGCGCGCGCCGCGCCAGCGCCACCTCCGGGCCCCGCGCGCGCGACCCTGCGGCGACAACGGCGGTGACACCGCGCGGGGAGGGGCGGAGCGGCCCCAGCCCGCGGGTGCCACCAGGGTGTCCCCACGGTGTCACCTGTCCCAGCCCCGTGGTGTCCCCGTGCCCACCGGAGGCCACCCCAACATCAGCAGCGTCCCCAAAGTCCCCAGTGTCCCAGTGCCAGCCCCAGCAGTGCCCCCAATGTCTCCATCATGTCCCCATTGTCCCCACAGTGTCCCCACCGTCTGTCAGTGCCAGCCCTAGCAGTGTCCCCAGTGTCCCCACCGTGTGGCAGTGCCAGCCCCACAGTGTCCCCATTGTCCCCACAGTGTCCCCACCGTGTGGCAGTGCCAGCCCCAGCAGTGTCCCCACCGTGTGAAAGTGCCAGCCCCAGCAGTGTCCCCACAGTGTCCCCACCGTGTGGCAGTGCCAGCCCCAGCAGTGTCCCCAGCAGTGTCCCCATTGTCCCCACCGTGTGAAAGTGCCAGCCCCAGCAGTGTCCCCACAGTGTCCCCACCGTGTGGCAGTGCCAGCCCCAGCAGTGTCCCCAGCAGTGTCCCCATTGTCCCCACCGTGTGGCAGTGCCAGCCCCAGCAGTGTCCCCAGCAGTGTCCCCATTGTCCCCACCGTGTGGCAGTGTCCCCAGCAGTGTCCCCATTGTCCCCACCGTGTGGCAGTGCCAGCCCCAGCAGTGTCCCCAGCAGTGTCCCCATTGTCCCCACCGTGTGGCAGTGCCAGCCCCAGCAGTGTCCCCATTGTCCCCACCGTGTGGCAGTGCCAGCCCCAGCAGTGTCCCCAGCAGTGTCCCCATTGTCCCCACCGTGTGGCAGTGCCAGCCCCAGCAGTGTCCCCATTGTCCCCACCGTGTGGCAGTGCCAGCCCCAGCAGTGTCCCCAGCAGTGTCCCCATTGTCCCCACCGTGTGGCAGTGCCAGCCCCAGCAGTGTCCCCATTGTCCCCACCGTGTGGCAGTGCCAGCCCCAGCAGCACGGAGCCGCGGCGCCGCTCGGCCTGGAACAGGGCGGGGAAACAGGAGCGCACGCTGAGGGCGCGGCTGTCACCGGCAAACACCCCTCGGCACAGGCTGTCCACCGCCAGCTCCGCCACCTGCGGGACGGGGACAGGGACAGGGACAGTGTGACAGGGACAGGGACAGTGTGACAGGGACAGCCCGGCAAACACCCCCCGGCACAGGCTGTCCACCGCCAGCTCTGCCACCTGCGGGACGGGGACAGTGACAGTGTGACAGGGACAGCCCGGCAAACACCCCCCGGCACAGGCTGTCCACCGCCAGCTCCGCCACCTGCGGGACAGGGACAGGGACAGGGTGACAGGGACAGTGTGACAGGGACAGTGTGACAGGGACAGGGTGACAGGGACAGCCCGGCAAACACCCCCCGGCACAGGCTGTCCACCGCCAGCTCCGCCACCTGCGGGACAGGGACAGGGACAGGGTGACAGGGACAGTGTGACAGGGACAGTGTGACAGGGACAGGGTGACAGGGACAGCCCGGCAAACACCCCCCGGCACAGGCTGTCCACCGCCAGCTCCGCCACCTGCGGGACGGGGACAGTGACAGGGAAGGGGACAGTGTGACAGGCACAGGGACAATGTGACAGGGACAGTGTGACAGGGACAGGGTGACAGGGACAGTGTGACAGGGACAGGGACAGTGTGACAGGGACAGTGTGACAGGGACAGCCCGGCAAACACCCCCCGGCACAGGCTGTCCACCGCCAGCTCCGCCACCTGCGGGACGGGGACAGTGACAGGGACAGTGTGACAGGGACAGGGACAGTGTGACAGGGACAGTGTGACAGGGACAGCCCGGTAAACACCCCCCGGCACAGGCTGTCCACCGCCACCTGCGGGACGGGGACAGTGTGACAGGGACAGTGTGACAGGGACAGGGACAGTGTGACAGGGACAGGGTGACAGGGACAGCCCGGCAAACACCCCCCGGCACAGGCTGTTCACCGCCAGCTCCGCCACCTGCGGGACGGGGACAGTGACAGGGACAGGGTGACAGGGACAGGGACAGGGTGACAGGGACAGGGTGACAGGGACAGCCCGGCAAACACCCCCCGGCACAGGCTGTCCACCACCACCTGCGGGACGGGGAGAGTGTGACAGGGACAGGGACAGTGTGACAGGGACAGGGTGACAGGGACAGCCCGGTAAACACCCCCCGGCACAGGCTGTCCACCGCCACCTGCGGGACGGGGACAGTGTGACAGGGACAGGGACAGTGTGATGGAGACAGGGACATTGACTGCAGGGACAGGGACAGACATGGTCACAGGGACAGCAACAGGGACAATGGTGACAGGGACAACAACAGTGACAGGGACAGCCACAGTGACAGCGGGGACAGGGATTGGGACAGCGGGGACAGGGACAGCAGGAACATTTATGGGGACAGTGACAAGGACAGCAAGGACAGTGACAGCAAAGGGGACAGTGAGAGCAGGGCAGTGACACTGATGGGGACAGTGACAAGGACAGCAGGGACAGTGACAGAGACAGTGACAGCAATGGGGACAGTGACAGGGACAGCAGGACAGTGACAATGGGACCCCGCCCGCCCCGGGAAGCCCCGATAAGGGCGGGTGGGGCTTGGGGCGAGTTATCGGGTTTGGGGGATATCAGGGCTTTGGGGTGGGGTTCTCGGGGTTTTTGGAGTTCTGAGGGTTTTGGGTTTTTGGGGTTCTGGTGGGGGGGATTGGGTCGTTTTGGGGGTTGTTTTTGGGGTTCTGGGGTGGTTTTTGGGGTTTGGGGTGGTTTTTGTGGTTCTGGGGTGTTTCTTGGGGTTTGGGGTGGTTTCTGGGTGTTTTTTGAGGGTTTGCGGTGGTTTTTGGGTTTTTTTGGGGGGGTTGGGTGTTTTTTGGGGTTTTTGGGTGTCTTTTGGGTGGTTTTTGTGGTTTGGGGTGGTTTTTTTTGGGTGGTTTCTGGGTGGTTTTTGGGGTTTTGGGTGTTTTCTGGGTGCTTTTGGGGGGTTTGGGGTATTTTCTGGGTGTTTCTGGGTGTTTTGGGGTGGTTTTTCTGGTTTGGGGTGTTTCTGGGTGTTTTTAGGGGTTTTGGGTGTTTCTGGGTGTTTTCTGGGTAGTTTTCGGGTGTTTCTGGGTGCTTTTTGGGTGGTTTCTGGGTGTTTTTGGGTGGTTTTTGGGTGTTTTCTGGGTATTTTCTGGGTGGTTTTGGGTAGTTCCTGGGTGTTTTTTGAGCGGTTTCTAGGTGTTTTCTGGGTGTTTTGGGGTGTTTTCTGGGTGTTTTTTGAGTGGTTTCTAGGTGTTTTCTGGGTGTTTCTGGGTATTTTCTGGGTGTTTCTGGGGTGGTTTCTAGGTGTTTTCTGGGTGTTTTGGGGGTGTTTTCTGGGTGTTTTCTGTGTGTTTTGGGGTGTTTTCTGGGTGTTTTCTGTGTGGTTTTTTGGTGTTTTCAGGGTGTTTCTGGGAGTTTTCTGGGTGGTTTTGGGTGTTTTCTGGGTGGTTTTTTGGTGTTTTCAGGGTGTTTCTGGGTGTTTTCAGGTGTTTCAGGGTGTTTTCGGGGTGTTTTCTGGGTAGTTCCTGGGTGTTTTCTGGGTGGTTTTGGGTGTTTTCTGTGTGTTTTTTTGGTGTTTTCGGGGTAGTTCCTGGGTGTTTTCAGGGTGTTTCTGGGTGTTTTCGGAGTGTTTTCTGGGTAGTTCCTGGGTGTTTTCGGGGTGTTTCTGGGTGTTCCTGGGTGTTTTCGGGGTGTTTCTGGGTGTTTTTGGAGTGTTTTTTGGGTAGTTCCTGGGTGTTTTCAGGGTGTTTCTGGGTGTTTTTGGGGTGTTTCTGGGTAGTTCCTGGGTGTTTTCGGGGTGTTTCTGGGTGTTTTCGGGGTGTTTCTGGGTAGTTCCTGGGTGTTTTCGGGGTGTTTCTGGGTGTTCCTGGGTGTTTTCGGGGTGTTTCTGGGTAGTTCCTGGGTGTTTTCGGGGTGTTTCTGGGTAGTTCTGGGTGTTTTCGGGGTGTTTCTGGGTGTTTTCAGGGTGTTTCTGGGTGTTTTTGGGGTGTTTTCAGGGTAGTTCCTGGGTGTTTTCGGGGTGTTTCTGGGTAGTTCTGGGTGTTTTAGGGGTGTTTCTGGGTGTTTTCAGGGTGTTTCTGGGTGTTTTTGGGGTGTTTTCGGGGTGTTTCTGGGTGTTTTCAGGGTGTTTCAGGGTGTTTTCGGGGTGTTTTCTGGGTAGTTCCTGGGTGTTTTCAGGGTGTTCCTGGGTGTTTTCGGGGTGTTTCTGGGTGTTTGGGGATCCTGGGCCAGGGCTCACACCCACCTCGTGCCCGAAGCGGCGCTGGGCGAAGCCGTGGGCGCTCTCGTCCGGCCCCGTCCCCGCCGGCGTCAGCAGGTCCCGGACGGCGCTCCAGAGCAGAGCCCGGGAGAACGGGGGGACAGCCCGGAGCAGCCCCCTGGGGACACGGGGACATTGGGGACACTGGGGACAGAAACAGCAGGGACAGCCCGGAGCAACCCCCTGGGGACACGGGGACATTGGGGACACTGGGGACAGAAACAGCAGGGACAGCCCGGAGCAACCCCCTGGGGACACGGGGACATTGGGGACACTGGGGACAGAAACAGCAGGGACAGCCCGGAGCAAACCCCTGGGGACACGGGGACATTGGGGACACTGGGGACAGGGACAGCCCGGAGCAAACCCCTGGGGACACGGGGACACTGGGGACACTGGGGACAGAAACAGCAGGGACAGCCCGGAGCAACCCCCTGGGGACACGGGGACATTGGGGACACTGGGGACAGAAACAGCAGGGACAGCCCGGAGCAAACCCCTGGGGACACGGGGACATTGGGGACACTGGGGACAGAAACAGCAGGGACAGCCCAGAGCAAACCCCTGGGGACACAGGGACATTGGGGACATTGGGGACAGGGACAGCCCGGAGCAAACCCCTGGGGACATGGGGACATTGGGGACACTGGGGACAGGAACAGCAGGGACAGCCCGGAGCAACCCCCTGGGGACACGGGGACATTGGGGACACTGGGGACAGGGACAGCCTGGAGCAACCCCCTGGGGACAGTTCAGGGTCAGGGGGTGACACAGGTGCCAGGGGGAGGTGGCACAGGTGGCACAGGTGCCAGGGGGAGGTGGCACAGGTGGCACAGGTGGCACAGGTGGCAGGGGGAGGTGGCACAGGTGACACAGGTGGCACAGGTGGCACAGGTGGCACAGGTGGCAGGGGGAGGTGGCACAGGTGACACAGGTGGCCCAGGTGGCACAGGTGGCAGGGACACCCACCCCAGCCCCGAGGGCAGTGGGTGCAGAGCCCCCCCCCGGTACAGGAAACGGTTCCGAGCCGCCGGGTGATCCCTGGGGACAGCCAGGATGTCACCAGCCAGCCCCAGCTCCGACACCTGCGGGGACAGGGACCCCAAAAATACACACAGGGACCCCAAAATATACAGACAGGAACCCCAAAAATACACACAGGAACCCCAAAAATAAATACAGGAACCCCAAAAATAAATACAGGGAACCCCAAAAATACACACAGAGACACCCCAAAATAAATACAGGGACACCAAAAATACACACAGGGGACCCAAAATACACACAGGGGACCCAAATGCACACAGGGGACCCAAAATACACACAGGGGACCCAAAATACACACAGGGACCCCAAAAATACAGACAGAGACCCCAAAATACACACAGGGACTCCAAATGCACACAGGGACCCCAAAGTGCACACAGGGACCCCAAAATATACACAGGGACACCAAAATATACACAGACAGGGACCCCAAATATTCATCCAGGGACCCCCCCAAACCCAGCCCTAGGGACCACCCAAATCCAACCCTGGACTCCCCCCCAAACCCAGTCCCAGGGACCCCCTAACCCTAGCCCTGGGGACATCCCCAAACATCAAGGACCCCCCAACCCCAACCCCGTGGACTCCCCCAAATACCAAGGAGCCCCCAACCCCAGCCCTGGGGACATCCCCAAACACCAAGGACCCCCCAAATCCAGTCCTGGGGACCCCCCCAAACACTAGGGATCCCCCAAAACCAGCCCTGAGGATCCCCACCAAACACCAGGGACCCCCCAACCCCAGCCCTGGGGACCCCCCAACCCCAGCCCCCCTCGCCCCCCGTACCATGCGCAGGGTCTCGGCCCCCGCCGCCCCCGCCGGCCGCACGCCCCTCGGGCCGTGCTCGAACACGGCGCCCTCGGGGGTCCTGGAGCTCTGCAGCCACCCCCCGAAACGGCCGCTGGCCTCCAGCAGCACCACCTGGGGACCCCCGACACCCCCAAATCACCGCGGGAGCCGGGGGGGCGAGGGGGCGTCAGAGGGAACTGGGAGGGAAAAGGGAATCCCCGGGAATTGGGAGTGGGGGATTGGGGGTCTCTGAAATTGGGGTTCTGGGGCAATTGGGGGTCTCTGAAATTGGGGTTCTGGGAGGGAAAAGGGAATCCCCGGGAATTGGGAGTGGGGGATTGGGGGTCTCTGATATTGGGGTTCTAGGGGAATTGGGGGTCTGTGAAATTGGGGTTCTGGGAGGGAAAAGGGAATTCCCCGGGAATTGGGAGTGGGGGGATTGGGGGTCTCTGAAATTGGGGTTCTGGGAGGGAAAAGGGAATCCACGGGAATTTGGGTTCTGGGGGAATTGGGGGTCTCCGAAATTGGGATTGGGGGAATTGGGGGTCTCTGAAATTTGGGTTCTGGGGGAATTGGGGGTCTCTGAAATTTGGGTTCTGGGGGAATTTGGGATTCTGGGACGGAAAAGGGAATCCGCGGGAATTGGGATTGGGGGAATTGGGGGTCTCTGAAATTGGGGTTCTGGGGGAATGGGGGGTCTCTGAAATTGGGGCTTTGGGGGAATTGGGGGTCCTGGAAGGGAAAAGGGAACCCCGCGGGAATTGGGGGGCTCGGGTCTCACAGGGGATTGGGGTGACACCGGGGGTCCCTGCAGGGTTGGGGGTCCTGGGGGTTACACCGGGGGTCTCACAGGGGATTGGGGTGACACCGGGGGTCCCTGCAGGGTTGGGGGTCCTGGGGGTGACCGGGGATCCCGGAGGGTGACCCTTAAGGCTGCGAATCCCGGGGAACGCACACCGGGAGGGAAACGGAGTTGGCGGTCGCGGGATGGAGCGGGGGGAGAGTTCGGGGTCCCGCGGTGAAATGGGGGGGGGTCGCACGCTCACCTTGGGCGGGCGGGGGGCGCGCAGCAGGTGGTAACAGGCGGCCAGGCCGCTGATGCCGCCGCCCACGACGGCCACGGTCTGCGGCATGAGGGGAGCTGGGGCGGGCAGGGTCAGAGCGGCACCGGGACCCCCAAAACCCCCCGGGACCCCCAAAAACCCCCCGAACCTTCCCGCGCCGCTCCCGCGGCCGCCCGCGCTGGCCACGCCCCTTCCCGCCGCTTATGACGGCAAAGGGGGCGGAGCTTATCGCACACGGACCAATGGGAAAGCGCAGTGCGTTGATTGACAGACGCAGCTGTGATAGTCCCGCCTACTAATCAACCAACCAATCAGCGTCCACGTAATACTATTAAGCCACGCCTATTCATAACCACGCCCACATTCGCTGTCAATCACACGCCCCGCCCCTCCCTTTAACACCACCCCCCAAAAAAACCTCGGCGTTTTTTTGGGTTTTTTTTAATAAATTTATTCACAAAACCCCCCGGAGCCGCTCGGGCTGCGGCCGCACCCCCCGCACCCCCCTTTCCGCGGGGTCCGGGGGGCTCCCGAGGGAAGGGAAGGAGGGGTTCACCCCCCCCCCCCAACATACACCCACCCCCCAAACCCCCAGAGCCGTGTCCGGGGGCGGGGGGGGGTCTCAGGGTCTGCGGCCGGGGGGCTCCTCCAGCTCGTAGAACAGCACGTAGCCCTCGCTGGACGGCACCTGGTTCTCGCTGATGGGCGAGACGCTGCGGGGACACCCTCAGCACCCGCGGGGGGCGCTCGGGGGGTGCCCGGGCGGGGCGGGGGGCGCGGGCGGGGCGGGGGGCACTGACCGGGAGTCGTTGTAGACGCGCCAGCCGGCCGGGTCGCGGCAGAACGCCGTGTAGTGACCGTAGTGGACGCTGCCCGAGTGGTTGCACAGCGCGTACAGGCTGTAGACGGGGCTGCCTGCGGTGTGGGGGAGGGGTTCAGCGCTGTGCCCCCCACCCCAAAAGCCCCTCCCCCAGGCTGGAATCCCCTCCTCACCCGCCTTCTCGCTGGCGAATTCCCGCAGGTTCAGCTGCTGCAGCGGGAAGTCCACGAAGACGGAGCATTTCTTGATGGAGTAGCGAGTGGTGGAGAACCGGTTCAGGTCTGCCCAGGGTTAAGGGAAAAGGGGGGGAGGATGGAGGGGTGACCCCTGAAAACCCCCCCAAAAAAAGCCCCAAAAAGCTTTAGGGGGTGCTGGATCCCAAAGGATACGGAGCACCAGGATGCGTGGGAAGCGCTGGATCGTCAACTTCTTGGTGCTCCGCGTCCGCTGCCGGCACTTGTCACACACCTGAGGGGACAGCACGCTCAGGGAGAGGCTGGGGACAAACTGGGGGGGCTCTGGGGGAGGGGGGCACACACTGAGAGGGGGGGGTCCATCCTCTCACCGGGGCGTTCTCTGAGTCCAGCTCCTCCTCCTTGGTGAAGAGGCTGAAGCAGTCGTGGAGCGAGACCTTCCCCCCGGCAAAGCTTTTCTGGAGGTCAGGGGGGAGTTTGGGGAGTCAGGGGGGAATCTGGGGGGGGGGCTGACGGGTTTTTGGGGGGTCTGAGGGGTTTTTGGAGGTTCTGAGGGGTTTTTGGGGATCCTACCTTTGGGATGGGCAGCGAGAGGTCGCAGAACACCTCGAAGGTGGTGGAGCGGTAGCCGCAGGCCTGGCACTTGAGGCAGCTCTTCAGCTGCCCCACAAAGAGATCTGGGGGGGGCAAAGGGGCACTCAGGGAGAGCACCCCCAGAAATTTGGGGTCCCATGGACGGGAGGGACACCCCCATCCCCAGAGCTCACCCACAATCTTGCTGTCCTCTCTCTCCAGGTACCGTTTCCACATCTGGTTGGCGCGTTCGTCGTCGCTGTGGGGGTGACGCCAGGGTGGTGGGGGGGGTCAGTTATCCCCAAAAATCGGGGTTCCCCCTCCCCATCAGCCCCCCCTCACCCTCACCTGAGCGTTTCGGGGTCCTCCAGGGCCGGGGGTCTCCGTGTGTCCGACAGGATGCTGGGGGTGCGCCGGCCCTTCCTGTTGATCTCCACGTGCAGCCGGTCCATGAAGAACTTGAGGAATTCCTGTGCGTCCTGCTGGCTGCGGGCACGGGGACACTCAGCCACCACCCACCCCCGCGGGGGTCCCCAAAAGGTTTTTTGGGGGGTGTCTCACCTGTAGCCCGTGAAGGAGGGGACATATTTTTGGAACACGGCCTTGAAGCGGCCGGGGTTGACGGCCTCGGAGGAGTCGGGGTGCCAGAGGGCGGCGATGACATCGGCGAAGGCTGCGGGGACACGGGGACATTGGGGGGACACGGCGGCCTCAGCGCCCCGGGGGGGTTGTGGAACACCCCTGGGGGGGGCTAAGGGAGATTTGGGGGGTGTGTCCCACCTTCGGTGAGCTCCTGGGGGGCGCGGGGGCCGGGGGGCTGCTCCTGCTGGAAGTCCCGGCGCAGGCAGTAGTCCCGCAGAGGTTTGGTGCTGCTCAGGCACTGCAGCACCGCGTTCATGAAGCACTGCCGGGGGACACGGGGACATCCTGGGGACATCCTGGGGACATCCTGGCGTGGGGCAGGTCCCCAGGGGGCCCTCAGGGCTGTCACAAGTCAGGGGGTGGGACGGTGGTGGGACAGCCACAGAGCCCGGGGGACACTGAGGTGATGCCGAGGTGACACCAAAGGGACCCCAAATCCCTTCCACACCCCAGGACAGAGGGACAGGAGGGTTGGGGACAATGGGGACAGCGCTGTGGGGCTGGGGATGCCCTGGGAATGTGACATCCCAGCAGGACAGGACTATGGCCACCCATCCTGGAGGACCCCAACTCCCTCCCGCACCCCAAAACAGAGCAACAGGAGGAGCCAGGTGGCCACGGCCACTTACCGTGTTGCCCAAATTCCTGAGGCCGACGTGGCCCGAGCCCAGCAGCAGCGTGTGGTGGGTCTGAGGGGACAGCGAGTGACACCCCGTGAGCCGCGCCCCCCCCCCCCCCGTCCCCCCGGCCGCGCCCCGCCGCCGGTGCCTTCACCTCGCCGGTGACCAGCAGCAGCCCCATGACCGCCGTGTGCACCACGGACTCGGAGATGTCGGTGGCCCGGCCCTGGAGCTCCCGCCGGGTCACCAGCGAGCGGTGCAGCTTCCGCGGCAGCTCCACCAGCGTGGCTCCCTGCAGCCCCGGCATGGTGGCCGCCGGCGATGGTGGTGGCCCCCCGCGGGACCGATGGCAGCCAGCGCTGGCGGCCACCGGCGTGTCCCCTCCCCCGCTCAGCTCATTAGCTGATCCGATTCCCCCGGCTATTCTGGGCCGCGAGGGAGGCTCATCCCGGGAGGATTAATTAGCCGGAGCTGCCCCGGGGGACAGCGAGAGAGCTCGGAGGGGTACGAGGTAAAAACCCCCACCCAAAAAATAACTCTCCTCAATTTAAACCCAGTGATTCCGGGGGTTGGCGGGGCTGTGGGACCCCCCAGTGCCAGCGCTGGGGACATGGCGAGGGGGACAAGGCCGTGTCGCCGTGTCCCGGTGGGATTTTGGGGATTACGATCGCCCCACACGTGGCCGGGCAGGTGCGGGATGGGGCGGGGGGGAGGCGGATGCGGAAACGGGGAGGGCAGCGGCACCCCCGTGGGTCACCGGCGGCCACCCCCGTGTGGTCACCTGCGGCCACCCCCGGAGCTGTGCGGACAGAACCGGTCACATCCAGAGCCACAGCGATGGCACCGACCCCCCCGAGCTGTGGGTGACAGCAGCGACCCCTCCCCAAAACTGGACTGGAGCGGGGACAGGTGAGACCATCACCACTGTCCCCACCCTGGCGATGTCACTGACCCTGAGAGCGGGGGACATACCGCGGGTCCCCCAATGCTGGGGGACAGCATGGGGGTCTCAAAATGTCACCAAAGCTGGGGACAGTGTGGCGGTCCTTAAAACGTATCCGAGGCTGGGCACAGCGTGGGGCTGTCAGAACGTCCCCAAAGCTGGGGACACTGCGAAGGTCTCAAAATGTCCCCAAGGCTGGGGACAGCATGGGGGTCTCAAAATGTCCCTGAAGTTGGGGACAGTGTGGGGGGCTCAGAACGTCCCCAAAGCTGGGGACAGCATGGGCGTCTCAAAATGTCCCTGAAGTTGGGGACAGTGTGGGGGGCTCAGAACGTCCCCTAAACTGGGGACAATGTGGGGGGTATCAAAACACCCCCAAAACTAGGTACACCGCGGGGGTGTCCCCGTGTCGCCGAGGCCGGGGACAGCACGGGGACCCCTCCACACCCCCCGCCCCCGCCCTGGGCTCTTACGGCGGCCGCCTTGTCCTCGGTCCGGCCGGGCGCGGGGCTGCCGGGGCCGTGGCCGTGGCCGTGTCCGTGTCCGTACGGGGGCTCGGCGCGGGCGCGGGGGCCCTCGGGGCGCACGGACAGCAGCGGAGGGGTGGCTTTGCCGTCGGGCCCGGCCGCCACGGTGACCCTGCGCAGCGAGGAGCTCCTGCGGAGCGCCAGAGCGCCCGCGCCCAGCGGGTGCCCCGCAGTCCCTGAGCACCAGCCGGCTCAGCGCCACCGCCACGTCCTCGGCGCGGCTGGGGACGCCCCCGCCGCCGCCGCCCTGGCTCAAATCCCCGATGCTGATGGATTTGGAGCGGGCCAAGTTGCTCCGCGCCGCTCGGACCGCGCTGGGCAGCGAGAAGGAGGCGCTGCCGGGCACCTGCGGGGCTCCCCCGGGCACCCGCACACCGTGATCGGCTTTCAGC
>NW_027635801.1:0-28709 GCF_903797595.1 Erithacus rubecula | reverse complement strand
ACCGCGGGAGCCGGGGCGAGGGCGTCAGAGGAACTGGGAGGGAAAAGGGATCCCCGGAATTGGAGTGGGGGATTGGGGTCTCTGATATTGGGGTTCTAGGGAATTGGGTCTGTGAAATTGGGGTTCTGGGAGGGAAAGGGAATTCCCCGGGAATTGGGAGTGGGGGATTGGGGTCTCTGACATGGGGGTTCTGGGAGGGAAAAGGGAATCCAGGGAATTTGGGTTTCTGGGGGAATTGGGGGTCTCCGAATTGGGATTGGGGGAATTGGGGGTCTCTGAAATTTGGGTTCTGGGGGAATTGGGGGTTCTCTGAAATTTGGGTTCTGGGGGAATTTGGGATTCTGGGACGGAAAAGGGAATCCGCGGGAATTGGGATTGGGGGAATTGGGGGTCTCTGAAATTGGGGTTCTGGGGGAATGGGGGGTCTCTGAAATTGGGTCTTTGGGGGAATTGGGGGTCCTGGAAGGGAAAAGGGAACCCCGCGGGAATTGGGGGGCTCGGGTCTCACAGGGGATTGGGGTGACACCGGGGGTCCCTGCAGGGTTGGGGGTCCTGGGGGTGACCGGGGATCCCGGAGGGTGACCCTTAAGGCTGCGAATCCCGGGGAACGCACACCGGGAGGGAAACGGAGTTGGCGGTCGCGGAATGGAGCGGGGGGAGAGTTCGGGGGTCCCGCGGTGAAATGGAGGGGGGGTCGCACGCTCACCTTGGGCGGGCGGGGGGCGCGCAGCAGGTGGTAACAGGCGGCCAGGCCGCTGATGCCGCCGCCCACGACGGCCACGGTCCGCGGCATGAGGGGAGCTGGGGCGGGCAGGGTCAGAGCGGCACCGGGACCCCCAAAAACCCCCCGAACCTTCCCGCGCCGCTCCCGCGGCCGCCCGCGCTGGCCACGCCCCTTCCCGCCGCTTATCACGGCAAAGGGGGCGGAGCTTATCGCACACGGACCAATGGGAAAGCGCAGTGCGTTGATTGACAGACGCAGCTGCGATAGTCCCGCCTACTAATCAACCAACCAATCAGCGTCCACGTAATAATATTAAGCCACGCCTATTCATAACCACGCCCACATTCGCTGTCAATCACACGCCCCGCCCCTCCCTTTAACACCACCCCCCAAAAAAACCTCGGCGTTTTTTTGGGTTTTTTTTAATAAATTTATTCACAAAACCCCCCGGAGCCGCTCGGGCTGCGGCCGCACCCCCCGCACCCCCCTTTCCGCGGGGTCCGGGGGGCTCCCGAGGGAAGGGAAGGAGGGGTTCACCCCCCCCCCCCAACACACACCCACCCCCAAACCCCAGAGCCGTGTCCGGGGGCGGGGGGGGTCTCAGGGTCTGCGGCCGGGGGCTCCTCCAGCTCGTAGAACAGCACGTAGCCCTCGCTGGACGGCACCTGGTTCTCGCTGATGGGCGAGACGCTGCGGGGACACCCTCAGCACCCGCGGGGGGCGCTCGGGGGTGCCCGGGCGGGGCGGGGGGCGCGGGCGGGGCGGGGGGCACTGACCGGGAGTCGTTGTAGACGCGCCAGCCGGCCGGGTCGCGGCAGAACGCCGTGTAGTGACCGTAGTGGACGCTGCCCGAGTGGTTGCACAGCGCGTACAGGCTGTAGACGGGGCTGCCTGCGGTGTGGGGGAGGGGTTTAGAGCTGTGCCCCCCACCCCAAAAGCCCCTCCCCCAGGCTGGAATCCCCTCCTCACCCGCCTTCTCGCTGGCGAATTCCCGCAGGTTCAGCTGCTGCAGCGGGAAGTCCACGAAGACGGAGCATTTCTTGATGGAGTAGCGAGTGGTGGAGAACCGGTTCAGGTCTGCCCAGGGTTAAGGGAAAAGGGGGGGAGGATGGAGGGGTGACCCCTGAAAACCCCCCAAAAAAAGCCCCAAAAAGCTTTAGGGGGTGCTGGATCCCAAAGGATACGGAGCACCAGGATGCGTGGGAAGCGCTGGATCGTCAACTTCTTGGTGCTCCGCGTCCGCTGCCGGCACTTGTCACACACCTGAGGGGACAGCACGCTCAGGGAGGGGCTGGGGACAAACTGGGGGGGCTCTGGGGGAGGGGGACACACTGAGAGGGGGGGGTCCATCCTCTCACCGGGGCGTTCTCTGAGTCCAGCTCCTCCTCCTTGGTGAAGAGGCTGAAGCAGTCGTGGAGCGAGACCTTCCCCCGGCAAAGCTTTTCTGGAGGTCAGGGGGGAGTTTGGGGAGTCAGGGGGGAATCTGGGGGGGGGGGGCTGACGGATTTTTGGGGGGTCTGAGGGGTTTTTGGGGGGTCTGAGGGGTTTTTTGGGGATCCTACCTTTGGGATGGGCAGCGAGAGGTCGCAGAACACCTCGAAGGTGGTGGAGCGGTAGCCGCAGGCCTGGCACTTGAGGCAGCTCTTCAGCTGCCCCACAAAGAGATCTGGGGGGGCAAAGGGGCACTCAGGGAGAGCACCCCCAGAAATTTGGGGTCCCATGGACGGGAGGGACACCCCCATCCCCAGAGCTCACCCACAATCTTGCTGTCCTCTCTCTCCAGGTACCGTTTCCACATCTGGTTGGCGCGTTCATCGTCGCTGTGGGGGTGACGCCGGGGTGATGGGGGGGGTCAGTTATCCCCAAAAATCGGGGTTCCCCCTCCCCATCAGCCCCCCCTCACCCTCACCTGAGCGTTTCGGGGTCCTCCAGGGCCGGGGGTCTCCGTGTGTCCGACAGGATGCTGGGGGTGCGCCGGCCCTTCCTGTTGATCTCCACGTGCAGCCGGTCCATGAAGAACTTGAGGAATTCCTGTGCGTCCTGCTGGCTGCGGGCACGGGGACACTCAGCCACCACCCACCCCCGCGGGGGTCCCCAAAAGGTTTTTTTGGGGGGTGTCTCACCTGTAGCCGTGAAGGAGGGGACATATTTTTGGAACACGGCCTTGAAGCGGCCGGGGTTGACGGCCTCGGAGGAGTCGGGGTGCCAGAGGGCGGCGATGACATCGGCGAAGGCTGCGGGGACACGGGGACATTGGGGGGACACGGCGGCCTCAGCGCCCCGGGGGGTTGTGGAACCACCCTGGGGGGGCTAAGGGAGATTTGGGGGGTGTGTCCCACCTTCGGTGAGCTCCTGGGGGGCGCGGGGGCCGGGGGGCTGCTCCTGCTGGAAGTCCCGGCGCAGGCAGTAGTCCCGCAGAGGTTTGGTGCTGCTCAGGCACTGCAGCACCGCGTTCATGAAGCACTGCCGGGGGACACGGGGACATCCTGGGGACATCCTGGGGACATCCTGGCGTGGGGCAGGTCCCCAGGGGGCCCTCAGGGCTGTCACAAGTCAGGGGGTGGGACGGTGGTGGGACAGCCACAGAGCCCGGGGGACACTGAGGTGATGCCGAGGTGACACCAAAGGGACCCCAAATCCCTTCCACACCCCAGGACAGAGGGACAGGAGGGTTGGGGACAATGGGGACAGCGGTGTGGGGCTGGGGATGCCCTGGGAATGTGACATCCCAGCAGGACAGGACTATGGCCACCCATCCTGGAGGACCCCAACTCCCTCCCGCACCCCAAAACAGAGCAACAGGAGGAGCCAGGTGGCCACGGCCACTTACCGTGTTGCCCAAATTCCTGAGGCCGACGTGGCCCGAGCCCAGCAGCAGCGTGTGGTGGGTCTGAGGGGACAGCGAGTGACACCCCGTGAGCCGCGCCCCGCCCGCCCCGTCCCCCCGGCCGCGCCCCGCCGCCGGTGCCTTCACCTCGCCGGTGACCAGCAGCAGCCCCATGACCGCCGTGTGCACCACGGACTCGGAGATGTCGGTGGCCCGGCCCTGGAGCTCCCGCCGGGTCACCAGCGAGCGGTGCAGCTTCCGCGGCAGCTCCACCAGCGTGGCTCCCTGCAGCCCCGGCATGGTGGCCGCCGGCGATGGTGGTGGCCCCCGCGGGACCGATGGCAGCCAGCGCTGGCGGCCACCGGCGTGTCCCCTCCCCCGCTCAGCTCATTAGCTGATCCGATTCCCCCGGCTATTCTGGGCCGCGAGGGAGGCTCATCCCGGGAGGATTAATTAGCCGGAGCTGCCCCGGGGGACAGCGAGAGAGCTCGGAGGGGTACGAGGTAAAAACCCCCACCCAAAAAATAACTCTCCTCAATTTAAACCCAGTGATTCCGGGGGTTGGCGGGGCTGTGGGACCCCCCAGTGCCAGCGCTGGGGACATGGCGAGGGGGACAAGGCCGTGTTGCCGTGTCCCGGTGGGATTTTGGGGATTACGATCGCCCCACACGTGGCCGGGCAGGTGCGGGATGGGGCGGGGGGGGAGGCGGATGCGGAAACGGGGAGGGCAGCGGCCACCCCCGTGTGGTCACCTGCGGCCACCCCCGTGTGGTCACCTGCGGCCACCCCCGGAGCTGTGCGGGACAGAACCGGTCACTCCAGAGCCACAGCGATGGCACCGACCCCCCCGAGCTGTGGGGGACAGCAGCGACCCCTCCCCAAAACTGGACTGGAGCGGGGACAGGTGAGACCATCACCACTGTCCCCACCCTGGCGATGTCACTGACCCTGAGAGCGGGGACACCGCGGGTCCCCCAAGGCTGGGGACAGTATGGGAGTCTCAAAACGTCCCAAAAGTTGGGGACAGTGTGGGGGTCTCAAAATGTCACCAAAGCTGGGGACAGTGTGGCGGTCTTAAAACGTATCCGAGGCTGGGCACAGCGTGGGGCTGTCAGAACGTCCCCAAAGCTGGGGACACTGCGAGGGTCTCAAAATGTCCCCAAAGCTGGGGACAGCATGGGGGTCTTAAAATGTCACCAAAGCTGGGGACACTGTGGGGGGCTCAGAACGTCCCCAAAGCTGGGGACAGTGTGGGGGGCTCAGAACATCCCCTAAACTGGGGACAATGTGGGGGTCTCAAAACGCCCCGAAAACTAGGTACACCGCGGGGGTGTCCCCGTGTCGCCGAGGCCGGGGACAGCACGGGGACCCCTCCACACCCCCCGCCCGCCCCGGGCTCTTACGGCGGCCGCCTTGTCCTCGGTCCGGCCGGGCGCGGGGCTGCCGGGGCCGTGGCCGTGGCCGTGGCCGTGTCCGTACGGGGGCTCGGCGCGGGCGCGGGGGCCCTCGGGGCGCACGGACAGCAGCGGAGGGGTGGCTTTGCCGTCGGGCCCGGCCGCCACGGTGACCCTGCGCAGCGAGGAGCTCCTGCGGAGCGCCAGAGCGCCCGCGCCCAGCGGGTGCCCGCAGTCCCTGAGCACCAGCCGGCTCAGCGCCACCGCCACGTCCTCGGCGCGGCTGGGGACGCCCCCGCCGCCGCCCCCCTGGCTCAAATCCCCGATGCTGATGGATTTGGAGCGGGCCAAGTTGCTCCGGCGCCGCTCGGCCGCGCTGGGCAGCGAGAAGGAGGCGCTGCCGGGCACCTGCGGGGCTCCCCCGGGCACCCGCACACCGTGATCGGCTTTCAGCGGCCCCCGGCGACCCCCCGGCCCGCGGGGAGCGGGGTCCCCCCGTTTGGCCGCGCGGCCCCGCTCCAGCTCCAGCTTCTTGGGGCGGGGGTCTTCGGGCGGCGGCGGGGGCCGGGGGGGCAGCAGGCGCAGTTTGGGGGCCGGGGAGAGCCCGTTGGGGGCCGCATGGCGCTCCTGGCTGAGCGCTCGGTGCAGGCGGGCGGCCGGGCGGGGCTGCGCGGTCACCACGGCGCCGGGGTCCCTGGCGCGGCCCAGGCGGTGCTCCGAGGCCTGGGGCATGGCGGGGCCTGCGGGGACAGCGACAGCACGGTGACAACGGCGGCGGGGCCGGGGGGGGGGAAAGGAAGGGAGGGGACACGGGGGGACTCACCTGCTCACAGCCCCCCGCGCCCGGCGGCCGGACACAGCGTCCCGTCGGCGGGGGCCCTGCGGGGAGGGGGGCACGGGGTCAGCCCAAAAGCTCGGGAGGACCCCGAAAGTTCGGGGGACCCCAGGAAGCTCCATGGTGAGTAATGGAGGGGCTGGGACCACCGGGAGTTGTGTCCCCCCCCACCCCAAACTGGGTTCTGCACGAGGGGACCCCAAAACCTCGGGGAGACCCCAAAACCACGAGGGGTTTCATGGAGGTTCTCGTGAGTCACGGACGCCAAACCGGGTCCTGCTCCCGGGCCGGGGGGCGGTGGGTGGGTGGTCCCGGAGCAGCGGAGGACAAACCCCCGCTGCTCGGGGCGGGGGTCGCGGTGGGAACCCCGAAGTCTCGGCTGGAAAAGCCCCCAACCCCTCCCCGGCCCGCGACCCCCGGGTTCAGCCCCCTCCGCAGTTCCGCCGTTCACCCCCCGCGCCCCCCGCCCCAGCCCGGGGTCCCCCAGCAGCAGCTTCCCGCAGCCCCCTCCCCAAATCCCACCCGCTCCCCCCCATCACCCCCCGGCCCCGCCCCCCTCCCCAGGCCCGGGGTCCCTCACGGGGGGTGTCCCCTGTCCCCCCTCCCCCGCTCCGCTGTCCCGGATCCCCCCTGATGTGTCCCCGCTGCCCCCCCCCCATCATCCCGGTACCCTCCGCCCCCCGGGCCCTGTCCCGCACCCCCCGCCCGGCCCCGGGGCTCCCCCGCAGAGGGGTGTCCGCTGTCCCCGAGCCCCCCCAGCCCCAACCGCCGCCCCTCTGCCCCCCCCCGAGCCCCTCGGCCGGGTCGCCCCGCCGTCCCCCCGCACCTCCCGCGGGCCGCCATGGCAACAACTCCCGCCGCACCCGCCGCCATCTTTGTTCCTCCCTTAGCCGGCCCCACCCCCGGCGGCCTCGCCGGCGGTTCTGCGCATGCGCCGCTCTCCGGGCCACGCCCCCTTACACCGCGCGTCGCCATGGCAACCGCGCGGCGTCTTAAAGGGGCCGCACCGCGTGCGGGTTCCCGTCGGGCCGCGATGGCGGGGGGACGAATCGCTGCCCAAAAGAACAAACCGCGACTAAATCGGGGTTCAGGTTTTATTGGGGAGCAGCGGGCAAGCGGGGGGAGGGGCGGGAGCAGCTGGGAGGGAATGGGGGGGACGTTGGTCACTTGTCCTTGTGCTGGATGAGGCCCTTGGAGATGAGGTCTGGGATCTCCACGGCGAGCCAGGGCCCCAGCTGGGGGACAGGGGACAGTGTCACAGCGTGCCACCCCCTCGGGGCACACAGCCCAAAAGGGTGACAACAGCGTCACAGCCCCCCATGGGTGACAATCCCCCCACAATGTCACCCCTGATACCCCCCGAGTATCATCTGTGTCCCTCCCCCAGTGTCACCCTCGACAGCCACCAGTGTCATCCCTGTCACTAATCCCAGTGTCATCCCTGACAGTGACACCCCCCCGTGTCACCCCTGACAGTGACACCCCCCAGTGTCATCCCTGTCACTAATCCCAGTGTCATCCCTGACAGTGACACCCCCAGTGTCACCCCTGACACAGTGACCCCCTCAGTGTCACCCCTGTCACTAATTCCAGTGTCACCCCTGACACAGTGACACCCCCAGTGTCACCCCTGACACAGTGACCCCCCCAGTGTCACCCCTGTCACTAATCCCAGTGTCACCCCTGACACAGTGACCCCCCCAGTGTCACCCCTGTCCCCTCCCAGTGTCACCCCTGACACAGTGACACCCCCAGTGTCATCCCTGTCCCCTCCCAGTGTCACCCCACACCCCCCCGTGGGTGACCTCCCCGTGCCCCCCACGGTGTCACCTCTCCCCAGTGTCCCCACATGGGTGACAACACCCTCCAGTGTCACATTCCCAGTGTCACCCCCCCCCCAGTGTCATACCTGACACAGTGAAACCCCCCAGTGTCACCCCTGTCACTCTCTCAGTATCACCCTTGTCACCCCCTCAGTGTCACCCTGTCACTAATCCCAGTGTCATCCCTGTCCCCCCAGTGTCCCCTCTCACCCCCAGTGTCCCCCTGTCCCCCCCAGTGTCTCCCTGTCCCCCCCAGTGTCCCCTCTCACCCCCAGGGCCATCAGGTGTGCCAGCCCGAATTTGGGGACGTTCCTGGCCCACAGTGGTTTGAAGTGGTCACTGAGGCAGATCTTGCCCCCCCTGTGGGGTCAGGGACCCGTCAGACCCCCCTGAGACCCCCCAGGACCCCCCAGGAGAGACCATCAGCCCACCCTGGGACCACCCCCCTAATCCCTGGACCCCAAAACCCCCCCACAACACCCCATGGACCCCCCCCTTCCAACCCCCCCAGCCCCAAAACCCTCCCCAGGACCCCCAAATTTCAGGATCCCTCCAAGCCCCCCACCCAAATTCCCTTACCAACCCTCCCCAAGCCAAAAAATCTTCCCTAAGACCCTCCCCAGGACCCCCCTCACCCCCAGGACCCCCCCAAATCTCCCTCTAAGCCAAAAGACCCCCTCTAAAACCCTCTCCATGACCCCCCCAACCCCAAAAATCAACCCCCACGCCCCCCCCCCCCCAAGCCCTGAGACCCTCCCAGGACCCTCCTCATGATCCCCCCCAGCCCCCAAACCCGCCCAGGAACCCCCCAAATCCCCCTCTAAGCCAAAAGACCCCCCCTAAAACCCTCTCCACGACCCCCCCAACCCCAAAAATCAACCCCACGACCCCCCCCCCCCAAGCCTGAGACCCTCCCAGGACCCTCCTCATGAACCCCCAACCCCAGAAGACCCCCAGGACCCCCTCAAATCCCCCTCTAAGCCAAAAGACCCCCCCCTAAAACCCTCTCCACGACCCCCCCCCAGCCCTGAGACCCTCCCCAGGACCCCCTCACGACGCCCCCAGCCCCAAACCCCCCCAAGGACCCCCCCCAAAGCCCCCAGACCCACCGGTACATCTTGGCAGTTTTCCCGTCCAGCTCGGGGATGGCGATTTCGGGGGCAGTGCCCGGGTAGGTCACGGGGATCTGGGGGGGCCAGGGGGGGTCAGAGCCCCTGGGACCCCCCAAAAAACCCGGGACCCCCCCCAAAAACCGCCCCCGACCCGCCCCCTCCTCACCTCGAACTCGATGTTGAACTCGTACTTGAGCAGCTCGTGGATGAACCAGCACCTGCCGAACCAGCTGGGGGGAGGGGGGAGGGAGGGGCTACTCAGTGCGGGACCCCCCCCCAAAAAACACCATAGACCCCCCTGGAACCCCCCCCCAAAAAACACCATAGACCCCCCTGGGACCCCCTCAGTGCGGGACCCCCCCCCAAAAAACACCATAGAACCCCCTGGGACCCCCCCCCCCCAAAAAACACCATAGACCCCCCTGGGACCCCCCCCCCAAAAAACACCATAGACCCCCCTGGGACCACCCCCCAAAAAACACCATAGACCCCCCTGGGACCCCCTCAGTGCGGGGACCCCCCCCAAAAACACCCTAGACCCCCCTGGGACCACCCCCCAAAAAACACCATAGACCCCCCTGGGACCCCCTCAGTGTGGGGACCCCTCCAAAAAAGCCCCTTAGCATCCCCCAGGACCCCTCCCCAATTTCCCTCAGACCCAGGGATGCCCCCCAAGACCCCCCTCAGTCCTGGGACCCCCCCCCAATAACCAGAGCAACCCTTGGGGGGGTCTCAATATCAGGGACCCCTCCCCAAACCCCCCCGTGTCCCTCAGTCCTCAGACCCCTCCCCAAATTCCACCTGCTGTGGGGAGGGGACCCCCGGTGTGACCCCGGTGTGACGGTCCCGGGGGTGTCACCGTCCCCGGTGTGACGGTCCCGGGAGTGTCACCGTCCCCGGGGGGTCCCGGGGGTCCGCAGCCCCCTCCCCACGCACCGCGTGCCCTCGGGGTTGGACTCCAGGCGGAACCAGTCGGTGTCGGCGCGTTTGTTGTTCTCCACGTACTACAGGGAGGAGGGGACACCGGGAGTTACCGGGGAGGGGGCAGTACCGGGAAGGGGGAACCGAGGATGAGCGGGACGCACCTGGATCAGTGCCCGGTACTCCTCACGCAGCCGCTCGGCCCAGCCCTCGCGGTCCCGCGGCCCCGCCGGCGCCCGCAGCAGCGGCAGCTCCGCCACCGCCCGCCGCGCCGCCGCCTCCGCCATGGCCAGGCCCCGCCATGCCGCCCCGCCGGAAGTGACGTGGCGCCACCGCCTCCGCCGCCATGGCCCGGCCCCGCCATGCCGCCCCGCCGGAAGTGACGTGACACCGCAGCCGCCGCGCCGCCATCTTCTGACGGGGCGTGGCGGGAAGTGACACCGCCGCCATCTTGGATAAGGGCACGTCCTGCGCGTGAGGGCGCGGCGGTGCCGCCATCTTTAGTGCTGGCAGTGGGAGGGAGTTGGGTGGGGGGGGTCAGCCACAGAGACCCCCCGATAGCGACAGCGACCCCCGACAGTGCCAGTGACCCCCCGAGAGCCACAGAGACCCCCGACAGTGCCAGTGACCCCCCACAGCCACAGAGACCCCCCCGACAGCGACAGCGACCCCCGACAGTGCCAGTGACCCCCCACAGCCACAGAGACCCCCCCGACAGCGACAGCGACCCCCGACAGTGCCAGCGACCCCCCGAGAGCCACAGAGAGCTCCCGACAGCGACAGCGACCCCCGACAGACCCCGGGACCCTCCCCAATTCAGGAACCCCCTCCCCACAGCCACAGGGACCCCCGGACAGATTCAGGGACCCCTCACAGTGACAGGGACCCCCCCTGACAGACCCAGGGACCCCCTGACACAGCATCAGAACCCCCCCAAAAGCAAGAGACCCCCAGAGACCATGCCCAGCATCAGGAACCCCTCTCAAAACCCCGGGGACCCCCCCACAGCATCAGAACCCCCCCCCCAAACCCACTGACACCCCCTCAAATCCCCAGAGACCCCCCCCAAACCCACTGACACCCCCTCAAATCCCCAGAGACCCCCCCCCAGCCCCAGGACCCCCTGCCCACCCCAGTACAAGCACACGCTGGGGGCTCAGGGCTTTATTGGGGGGCTGTGAGATTAGGGGGGGGCTCAGGGCTATGGTGGGGGTCCCATGATGGGCTCGGGGCTGCATTGGGGTCTGGAGTGGGGGTATCGGGGGGGGCTCAGGGCTGGTTTGGGGTCTCAGGCTGGTTTTGGGGTCCATCCTGGTGGTCTCAGGCTGGTTTTGGGCTCTCAGGGCTGTTTGGGGTCCATCCCAGGGTTGTTTTGGGATCCATCCCGAGGGTCTCAGGGCTGTTTTGGGATCCATGTGGGATCACAGGGCTATATTTGGGGTCCATCCCGGGGGTCTCAGGCTGGTTTTTGGGTGCACCCGCGGCTCTCAGGGGTTGTTTTAGGCTCTCGGGGGCTGTATTTGGGATCTCAGGGGTTGTATTTGGGATCTCAGGGGTTGTTTTAGGCTCTCGGGGGCTGTATTTGGGATCTCAGGGGCTGTATTTGGGATCTCAGAGGTTGTTGTAGGCTCTCGGGGCTGTTATTTGGGATCTCAGGGGTTGTATTTGGGATCTCAGGGGCTGTTTTAGGCTCTCGGGGCTGTATTTGGGATCTCAGGGGTTGTTTTAGGCTCTCAGGGGTTGTATTTGGGCTCTCAGAGGTTGTTTTAGGCTCTCGGGGCTGTATTTGGGGTCCATCCCGGGGCTCTCAGGCCGGTTTTGGGGTTCATCCCGCGGCTCTCAGGGGTTGTTTTAGGCTCTTGGGGCTGTATTTGGGATCTCGGGGGCTGTTTTGGGCTCTCAGGCCGGTTTTGGGGTTCATCCCGCGGCTCTCAGGGGTTGCCCCCCTGCCCCTCGTCCTTGCCCATCCTCAGCAGGGACGAGAACAGCCCCAGCACGTTGTTCTGCAGCTCCCGGGCCAGCGGCTCCAGTTGTTTGTTCGCCCGGTCCAGGTACTGCCTGCGGGACAGGGGGGGGCTCAGCGCACCGGGGGTGGGGGGGTCCCGGGGTGTTTTTTTTGGGGTGCAGAACCCCCTCCCCTCCATACTCGGCCTGGCTCCGCAGCTCCTCCGCCCGCAGCTTTTGGGGCAGCTCGCGGGTGACGAAGTCGGAGAAGCTCTGGAAGTGGCGAGTGAAGAAATCCTGGCTGTCGGCGGGCTGCGAGCCCTCGGGCGCGTCCCGCCGCACCAGCGCGGCGCCCAGGCGGGCGGTGGCGAGCAGGAGCAGCGCGGTGGCGAGCGGGACCTTCATGCCTGGGAGGGACGGGGGGTGCGGGGACAGCGCGGTGGGATTTGGGGAGGGGTGCGGGGGGTGTGTCCCCAAAGTGCTGTTTCGTTCTTGCTGTGCAGCATCAGCAGAGACACATATCCCAATCCTGATCCCAAATCCCAAACATGACACCAAATCCCAATCCTGACCCCAAATTCCAATCCTGATCCCAAACCCCAATCCTGATCCCAAACCCCAATCCTGATCCCAAACCCCAATCCTGATCCCAAATCCCAATCCCAGCCCCACATTCCAATCCCAAATCCCAATCCTGATCCCAAACTCCAATCCTGGTCCCAAACCCCAATCCCCGTCCCCAAACCCCAATCCCCGTCCCCAAACCCCAATCCCCGTCCCCAAACCCCAATCCCTATCCCCATCCCTGTCCCCATCCCAGCCCCAAACCCCAATCCCCGTCCCCAAACCCCCATCCCTGTCCCCATCCCTGTCCCCATCCCAGCCCCAAACCCCAATCCCTGTCCCCAAACCCCAATCCCTGTCCCCATCCCAGCCCCAAATCCCAATCCCCGTCCCCAAACCCCAATCCCTGTCCCCAAACCCCAATCCCTGTCCCCATCCCAGCCCCAAACCCCAATCCCCGTCCCCAAACCCCAATCCCTGTCCCCAAACCCCAATCCCGTCCCCGTCCCCGCTCACCTGTGCCGCTTTGGGGTCCCCCCGCCCGGTCCCGTTTTTATCCCCCTGCCCGCCCCTCCCCGGGCAAACACGGCGGGGCCGAGGGGCAGCGCGGGGGCCGCGTCCCCTGCCGGGCCTGTCCCCGTGTCCCCAAGGGGGGGCCCCGCCGGGCGAAGGTTGTCGCCTGTGCTGTCACTGACCCTCGACCCCCGGAATGGGGACACGCGGGCAAAGGGCGGTGGTGGCGCTGGCGACAAAAGGTCGGAGTCCCCCCGGCCACCTGTGGGGATGGGGGACATGGGGACAGCCCAGGGGACAAGGGGGGGTGGTGACAGAGGTGGCGCGGGGAGGGGACAGGGGGCTGAGGAGATGGGGACAGAGGGGACATGGCGGGGGACACAGGGAGGGGACAGAGGGGACATGGGGGGGGACACAGGGAGGGGACAGAGGGGACATGGGGGGGTCCAGAGATGCGGGAAGGGGACACCAAGGGGGTGTTGGTCTGGCATGGGGGTGACGTGCGACACGCGGGTGGGGACAAGAGGTGGGGGAGGTGGCACAGGGGGGAACATGGGGTAGGGGGAGTCCAGGAATGAAGGGATGGGGGACATGGATGTCACAGGACAAGGGGCACAGCGCGGATTTGGGGACAGGCGGGTGACACGGAACGCGCCCGCCTCGGAACGTCTCCGCTGGGGTGCGGGAGCCCGGAGGGGCCGCATTCCGGCGCGGCCCCGCCCTCCCCGCTCAGCCAATGGGCGGCACGCGTTGCCCGCGGCCAAGATGGCGGCGGCGCGCCCCCTGAAGGCGCTCCGGGCGGCGCCGCCCGCGATGGCGGCGGCCCGCGGCCGCCCGTAGGGGCCATGGGCAGCGCCGGGAGCCGCGCGCCGCGCCGCGCCCAGCCCCGCGGCAACCCCGGCAGCTTCGACGAGCTGCACCGGCTCTGCAAAGGTGACCGCGGGCAGCGGGGCTGGGGGGCTGTGAGGGGACAGCGGGGGTGGCGGCCGTGTCCCCGTGGGGTGGCGGCCGTGTCCCCGTGGGGTGACGGCCGTGTCCCCGTGGGGTGGCGGCCGTGTCCCCGTGGGGTGGCAGCCGTGTCCCCGTGGGGTGACAGCCGTGTCCCCACAGAGGTGTTCCCGCCGCAGATGGAGGGGGTGAAGCTGATTGTCACCAAGACCCTGAGCAGCCACTTCCAGGTCGGGGAGGGGACACGAGGGGACCTGGGGGAGGGGGGGGTGACCCCCCCGTGCTGTCGCCGTGACCCCTGCTGTCCCCACAGGTGACACACACGGTGCACATGAGCACCCTGGGCCCCTCGGGCTATCGCTTCAACGCCACCTACGTGGGGGACCGCCAGCTGGGGCCCACCGAGGTGACAGCGCGGGTGGCACCGACCGGGGGGGGGGCAGGGACCTTGGTGGCCTCGGGTGGTCACAGGTGGTGTCACATCTTCTGGAACCTCGAGGTCACCAATGGCTGCGGGGTCATGGTGGGCAACTGTCACCCCTGGGGGACTCAGGGGGGGTCAGTGGCCTTGGGGTCATTGGTGTCCCTGGGGTCGTTGGTGGCCTCAGGGTGGCCAGTACCTTTGGGGTCATTGGTGGCCATGAGGTTATGGGTGATCCCAGATGACCTTGGGGTCATTGGTGGCTTCAGGGTCACTGGTGGCCCCGGGGTCATTGGTGGCTTCAGGGTCACTGGTGTCCCCGGGGTCATTGGTGGTCCCAAGTGACCCTGGGATCCTTGGTGACTTTGGGGTCATTGGTGGCTCCAGACTGGTCAGTGTCACTGGTGGCACTGGGGTTATGGGTGACCCCAGGGTTATGGGTGGTCCCAGGTGACCTTGGGGTCATTGGTGACTTTGAGGTCATTGGTGGCCCCAGGGTGGTCAGTGGCCTTGGGGCCATTGGTGTCCCTGGGGCCATTGGTGTCCCCGGGGTCCCTGCTGCCCCCAGCCCACCCTGGTGGCCCGGCTGTGCCCGGGGCTGTTGCCAGCAGCAGCACAGAGCCCGGTGGCTCGGTGGCCCCGTGGCCCGGTGGCCCGGTGGCCGGGTGTGTCCCCACGCCCACGCCCGTGTCCCCAGGTGTTCCCCACGCTGCTCGGGGACATGGACAGCGCGGGCAGCCTCAACGCCCAGGCGCTGCATCTGCTGGGCGAGCGCCTCCGCGCCAAGGCCGTGTTCCAGGTGAGCCGCGCCCCCTGCCACACCCGCGCTGTCCCCGCGCTGTCCCCGCGCTGTCCCCGCGCTGCCACCGCCGTGTCCCCCCGTCCCCAGACGCACCAGGCCAAGTTCGTGACCTGGCAGTTCGACGGCGAGTACCGCGGCGAGGACTGCACGGCCACGCTGACTCTGGGCAACCCCGACCTGCTGGGCGGCTCCGGTGAGCGACAGCCCGGCCCTGCCCCGGTGGCGCGGCGGGGGCGGCGCTGAGGCCACCGCGCTGTCCCCGCAGTGATCGTGGTGGCACATTTCCTGCAGAGCGTCACCGCCCGCCTGGTGCTGGGCGGGGAGCTCGTCTACCACCGGCGCCCCGGCGAGGAGGGGGCCATCCTGACGCTGGCTGGCAAATATTCGGGTAAGGGGACGCTCTGGGGACACTTTGGGGACGGCCTGGGGATGTCCCCGGCGGTGTCACCTCGGCGCTGGCTCTCTGTTGCAGCCCCCAACTGGGTGACCACGCTCAACCTGGGCTACGGGGGGGCTCACGCCAGCTACTACCACCGGGCCAACGAGCAGGTGCGTGTCCCCCGCTGTCCCCCGCTGTCCCCGAGGTGTCCCCAGCCCCTGACTGCCGTGTCCCCGCCCAGGTGCAGGTGGGGGTGGAGCTGGAGGCCAACACGCGGCTGCAGGAGACCAACTTTGCCTTCGGCTACCAGCTCAACCTGCCGCGAGCCAACGTCGTCTTCAGAGGTGGGCCGGGCTCCCGGTGGCTTCTGTCCCCAGCTGCCACCTGCTGGTGGCACTCAGGTGTCGCTGCTGTCCCCCCACAGGGCTCCTGGACAGTAATTGGAGCGTGGGGGGGGTCCTGGAGAAGAAGTTGCCCCCCTTGCCCGTCACGCTGGCTCTGGGCGCCTTCCTCAACCACTGGAGGAATCGTTTCCACTGCGGCTTCAGCGTCACCGTGGGCTGAGGGGACAGCGGGGACAGCGGGGACAGTGTGGCACTGTCCTGCTCAGGGAGACACCGGGCCGGGCCGCAGGGACACGGCGGGCTGGGGACAGCGAGTGACAGCGCCACGGGGGGCTGGGGGCGGTGGCCACGGGGGGCTGGGGGTCCCTGATGTCCCCAGTAACCGCGGGGGGGGGCTGGATGTCCCCATTGTCCCCAGTGCCACCTCCTGGGCGTGGCTGTCACAGGGCTGGGTGTCCCCATTGTCACCTCCTGGGCGTGGCTGTCGCAGCGCTGGGTGTCCCCATTGTCACCTCCTGGGCGTGGCTGTCACAGGGCTGGGTGTCCCCATTGTCCCCAGTGATCACGTGGTGCTGGGTGTCCCCATTGTCCCCAGCCCCAAGGCGGCCGTGCCTCAGTTTCCCCGCGGTGCCACACCCGGATAAATAAAGCAGCTTTACTCTGCGCCCAGCGCGGGCCGGGGGTGACAATTGGGGACACGGGGGTGACATCAAGAGTGACATCAGCTGATGATCTCGGAGAGCAGCGGCGTCATGGCCGACAGCTCCTGGATGTGCAGGATCTGCCGCGTGTTCTCCACCTTGAGCGTCTGCAGCTCCGTCAGCAGCAGCAGCAGCTTGGCGTACAGGAACCTGCGGGGACACGCGGGGACATCCCGGTGACCGTCCCCACCCCCCCGGGGACACCGGCAGCCCCTCCCCGCCTCACCTGCCCGCCCCCTCACCTGCCCTCGCGCGGCGGGTGCCGGTGCTCGATGTAGCTCTGCAGGGTCAGCGCCACCCGCTCCTGGAACTGGTCGATGACGTCGCGCTGGGCGATGCCCGCGTGGTCTGGGGGGTGGCAGTGACGTCAGAGGGGATTTGGGGACAGCGCGGTGTCACCTGTGACCCCCCCCCCCCCCCCGCCGGGGTGGCTCAGTGTGTGGAGAAAAGGGGGGTCAGGGGGGATTTTGGGGTCTGCAAGTGAAGATTTGGGATGGAAAATTCTGGGGGGGTCAGTCTGGAGAAAAGGGGGGTTCAAGGGGAATTTTGGGGGGCTTTGGGCTTTTCCCGAGGGGGCTCAGCCTGGAGAAAAGGGGGTTCGGGGGGATTCTGGGGGGCTTTGGGCTGTCCCAGGGGGGTTCATACTCTCCTGGGGGGCTCAGGGGGTTCAGGGGGGCTCAGGCTGTCCCGGAGGGGGTTCGGGGGGGTTTGTGCCGTTCGCGGGGGGTGTTTAGGGGGTATTTTGGGGCTCAGGGGGTATTTTGGGGGCTCATGCCGCCCCGCGGTGGTTCAGGGCAGTTTGTGCCGTTCCGGGGGGGTGTTCAGGGGGTATTTTGGGGCTCAGGGGATGTTTTGGGGGCTCATGCCGTTCCCGGGGTGGTTCAGGGCGGTTTGTGCCGCCCCGGGGGGGTGTTCAGGGGGTATTTTGGGGCCGTGCCGCCCCGGGGGGGGTGTTCAGGGGGTATTTTGGGGCTCGGGGTATTTTGGGGCTCACCCGGCGAGAAGAGCAGCATGGCCTGCAGCAGCGCGTACTCGGCCTCGTGCAGCCGCAGCCGCCGCAGGCTCTCGTGGAACTTGAGCAGCGGCTCCAGGTACACCTGCTGGAACCCGGCTGGGGGGGCACCCCGAAATCCGGGCTTAGGATGGGGGGAGACCCCGCCCCAACCCTCCCCAGGCGGCTCCTGCCAAAACCTTTTCCTTTTCCAGGAGGGATTTTCCCGAATTTGAAGCCCCTGGCACAGCCTGAGGCTCTGTCCCCTTGTGCTGTCCCATTCCCTGGGCTCAGACCCCAAACCCTCTGGAAGAGCTGAAAATACCCCCGACCCCCTTTTCTCCAGGCTGAGCCCCCCAGGATTCCCCATCCCAAATTCCCCCTGGACCCCCTTTTCTCCAGGCTGAGCCCCCCAGGATTCCCCATCCCAAATTCCCCCTGGACCCCCTTTTCTCCAGGCTGAGCCCCCCAAGATTCCCCATCCCAAATTCCTCCTGGACCCCCTTTTCTCCAGGCTGAGCCCCCCAGGATTCCCCATCCCAAATTCCCCCTGGACCCCCTTTTCTCCAGGCTGAGCCCCCCAAGATTCCCCATCCCAAATTCCTCCTGGACCCCCTTTTCTCCAGGCTGAGCCCCCCAGGGTTCGCCATCCCAAATTCCTCCTGGACCCCCTTTTCTCCAGGCTGAGCCCCCCAAGATTCCCCATCCCAAATTCCTCCTGGACCCCCTTTTCTCCAGGCTGAGCCCCCCAGGATTTCCTTTCCCTGGACACGCTCTAGCCCTTGCTAAACTGAGTGACCAGAACTGGACACAGCCCTGGTGCCACCCTGGGCACACCTGGGCACACCTGGCTTGGGTCCTTTTGTGTCCAACCACTCTGTGGTGACACCACAGGACCCTGCTCTTTGTCCTGCCACCCTCCTGTCCCCGTGGGTGCCACTGTAGAGCGGTGCCCCCAAATGTCCCCAGGTGTGTCCCAGGTGTGTCCCCGCTGTCCCCGCTGTCCCCAGGTGTGTCCCCCTGTCCCCCTGTCCCCCTGTCGCGCACCCAGCGCCCCGTCGCGGATGGTGTAGCAGCGCTGGCCGCACTCCCAGGCCTTGGTGCGCGGGTTGAAGACGGTGTTGAAGCGGATCTGGCAGATGCCCAGCGTGGCCCCTTTCAGCAGCGAGATTTGCGTGTCCAGGGACAAACTCCTGTCGTGGGGGACACACGGGGACACGTCAGGGGGTGGCACCGGGCGCCGCCCCCGCCGCGGCCCCGCCCCGCGCACCTGAACACCGGGATCTCCTTGGCGAATTTGATCACCTGCTGGATCATGAACGTGCTCAGGTCGGCGAACTGCGGCAGCAGCGACAGCACGTCCGGCCCGGCCTCCTCCCGCGGCGACAGCGACAGCGACAGCGCCGAGGGGACGGCGGGGCCCGGGGGGCTGGGCACGAGCAGGCGCACGGCGGGCTGGGGACACGCGGGGACAGGGCAGGGCGGCTGCGGGGACAGGCACGGACGGGGTTGGGGACGGGCAGGACAGCTTTGGGGACAGGCAGGACATTTTTGGGGACAGTTGGAGCATCGTGGGAATGGTCAGGACACCTTTGGGACAGTCTGGGTACCTGTGGGGACAGTCTGGACATATTTGGGGATAGCCTGGGTACACGTGGAACAGTCAGGACATTCTTGGGGACAGTCAGGACATTTTTTTGGGGACAGTCTGGGTGCTTGTGGGGACAGGCAGGACATCTTGGGGACAGTTGGAGTATCATGGGGACAGTCTGAACATCTTTGGGGACAGTCGGGATGTCTGTGGGAGCAATTGGAGCATCACTGGAGACAGTCAGGACATCGTGGGGACGGTCTGGACACTTTTGGGGACAGCCGAGACACCCACAGGGACAGAGGTGTCCCCATAAGGACAGGGGTGTCCCCCACAAGAACAGGGGTGTCCTCAGCAGGGATGGGGTGTCCCCAACAGGCACAGGGTGTCCCCCACAAGAGCAGGGGTGTCCCCACAGGACAGGGTTGTCCCCACAGGACAGGGTTGTCCTCACAGGTACAGGGGTGTCCCCACAGGACAGGGGTGTCCCCACAGGCACAGGGTGTCCCCAGCTCACCCAGCAGTGCATGAACTGGGAGAAGCTGGAGTCGAAGGTTCGCTGGTGGGCGCCGATGAGGAGCTCGATGAGCTGCTGCTGCTCGCCCGTCAGTCCCCGCTGCTGGCCCTGCTGGCCCCCGGGCTGGCCCCGCTGGCCCCGCAGCTCCCGTCGCCGCCGCAGCGCCTCCTCCGACATGATCACTGCCACCCGCGGCCCCCTGTCACCGCCGGGGACAGCGAGCGGCGACACCCGCGCCCCGGGATGTCCCTCCCCTGTCCCCTCCCTGCCACCCCCCCTGCTGCCACCTCCGTGCCCCGGGCCCTGCTGTCCCCTCCCTGCCACCCCACCCGGCCGCCTCTCTCTGTCCCTTTGTCCCACCCAGGTGCTCCCCGTGTCCCCGCGGTGTCACTCACTGTCCCTCCTCATGCCGGCGTCCAGGCACTTCTGGAGGCGACAGGCCTGGCACTGTCGCCGCTTGGCCTTGGTGACAGGGCAGCGCCGCGCCAGGGGACAGGTGAAGCGGACACCTTTGATGACAGAGCGCCTGCGGGGACAGGGCCGCTGTCACCGCCTGTGCCCCGACACGGCCACTGTCACTGCGTGTCCCCCGGGGCACGGCGTGTCCCACCCTGTCCCCATTCCCCTGTGCCACCCCTTCCCATCCCTGTCCTGGTGTCGTGTCCCATCCTGTCACCACATCCCGTCCTGTCCCCTCACCCCGTCCCCTTGCCCCATCCTATCCTGTCCCATCCATCCCATTTTGTCATTTCCCATCCTCTTTTGTCCCCTCACACCTTGTCCCCAACCTCCTCCACCTTGTCCCCTTGTCCCATTCCGTGCTGTCCCCCTTGTCCCTTTGTTCCATCCCGCGCTGTCCTCGCTGTCCCCGCTGTCCCCCCGCTGTCCCCGCGCTGTCCCCGCGCTGTCCCCGCTGTCCCCGCGCTGTCCTCGCTGTCCCCGCGCTGTCCCCGCGCTGTCTCCGCCCTGTCCCCGCGCTGTCCCCGCGCTGTCCCCCCGCTGTCCCCGCGCTGTCCCCGCGCTGTCCCCGCCCTGTCCCCGCGCTGTCCCCGCGCTGTCCCCCCGCTGTCCCCGCCCTGTCCCCGCCCTGTCCCCCCGCTGTCCCCGCGCTGTCCCCGCGCTGTCCCCGCGCTGTCCTCGCTGTCCCCGCGCTGTCCCCCCGCTGTCTCCGCGCTGTCCCCGCCCTGTCCCCGCTGTCCCCGCGCTGTCCCCGCACCTGAAGAAGCCCTTGCAGCCCTCGCAGCTCATCACGTGGAAGTGGTACCCGCTGGCCCTGTCCCCGCACACGGCGCACACTTTGTCCTCGTCGGGCTCCGTGTCCCCAGGGGGGTCCCGGGGGCGGGGGCTGCACTCTGTGCCCGGGGGGCTCGGCAGGGACACGGCTGGGGACAGGGGACAGCGGGGAGTGACACAGCCGGCACCTGTCCCGCCGCGCTGTCACCCACGTGTCCCCGGCCGCCACCGCTGTGTCCCCCCCCAGCCGCGGCGCTGTCACCCGTGTGTCCCCGCCGGTCCCTGCAGGGTCTCTTCATGTCCCCTCCGGTCCTCGTGGATCTCCTTCGGTCCCTAAGTGTCCCCGCTGGTCCCTGCATGTCCCCTCTGGTCCTCGAATGTCCCCGTGTGTCCCCTACACTCCCTGGGTGTTCCCGCCAGCCCCCGCGTGTCCCCTGCACTCCCCGAGTGTCCCCTCCGGTCCCCGCGTGTCCCCGGCGGTACCTGAGCCGCTGTCCCCCGGTGCTGTCGGTGATGCAGGACTGTCCCCACCGGGTCCCCGAGCGTCCCCTCGGCACTCTGTGTGTCCCCGCCGGTCCCCGAGTGTCGCCTCCATTCCCGCCGTGTCCCCGCCGGTCCCGGGAAAGGCCCCGTGGAGTTTGAACCTTGAACTTGAGCGAGGCCGCGACAGGCGGGGACAGAGCGCGGGGAGGAGGGGACAGGTGGCACCTGAGGGGACAGGCGCAGGGATGGCAGCTCTGGGGGACAGAGGGACACGGGGATACTCGGGGACACGACAGCCGGAATGTCACCCGTGCGTGCCGATGGTGGCACTGGAAGCCCCAAAGGGGACACGGTGGTGGCCGTGCTGTCACCGCTGTCCCCACAGGAGGGTCACTCTGTCACCAGCCCCACTGGCGGTGTCCCCATGGCGGATCTCCGGTGTCACCTTGTCCCCAGGTGTCACCCCCACCAGGAGGGTGGCACTCGGGGGGGCTCGGGGTCATCCCGATGCCCCCACACTCCCCGAGCTCCCCTGTGTCCCCATGTCCCCGTGTGTCCCTAATGTCTCCAAATGTCCCCCATGTTCTAAATGTCCCCCCAAAGTCCCCCCGTGTCCCCAATGATGTCCCCATGACTCCAATGTCCCCCAATGTCCCCAAGTCCCCAAAATCGCCCCGTGTCCCCCAATGTCGCCAAGTCCCCCATGTCCCTCCACATCCCCCATGTCCCCTATGTGCTCATATTCCCTGTGTCCCCTAAGCCCCTCAATGTCCCCCCGTGTCCCCCCGGGTCCGTTCCCCCTGGAGCGGGGGTGGGTCGGGAGAATCCCCACGAGTGGGCGTGCCCCTTACAGACCCCACCCCGCTCCCCATTGGCCGCGAGCAGCTGTCAATCAAACCCCGCCCCTATAAAACGCGACGGCGGCAGCGCCGGTGCCGCACCGGGCAGCGGCGGCGGCGGCGGGATGAGCGAGGTGGGGACACGGGGGGACACCGAGGATACCGGGGGGACACCGGGGGGCTCAGGGGGCCCGGACACACCGGGACAGAGCGCGCAGAGCGGTTCGCCCCTTTCCCCGTGGGTTCAGCCCCGAGCGGGGACGGGGACAGGATGCTGCACCCGGGATGCGGGGACACGGGGACACTTTGGGGACTCCGGAGCGCCACGGGGACACTCTGGGGACACTGGTGTCACCTCCCCTTTCCCCCAGGGCTCTCCTCTCTTCTCAGCGCAGCCCCCATGAGCCCCACTCCGGCTGGAGGCTGGGGGCACGCCCGGGGATACTGGGGGACCCTGGGGACACTGGGGGGACACTGGGGACAACAGAGCCCCTGTGTCACCCCCCTCGGGTCCCCTCTGTCCGCAGCGCAGCCCCCATGACCCCCCCTCGGCGGCGGAGGCCCCCGCTGGGCAGCAGCAAGGTGAGGACCCCCGGCACAGGTGGGGCACGGGCTCCCTGTCACCGCTGTCACCGCTGTCACCGCTGTCACCATTGTCACCGCTGTCACCGCTGTCACCGCTGCGTCCGTGTCCCCGTCCTTGCGGGGAGTGGCGGGATGTCCCCCGGGGTGTCCCCGGGGTGAGTCTGGGGGTGCCAGGCTGTCCCCAAGGATGTCCCTGTCCCCCCCCACCCCTCAGCCAAGGCCGGTGACCCCAAGAAGGAGGAAGAGGAGGAGGAGGAGGAGGAGATCGACATCGACCTGAGCGCGCCCGAGACGGAGCGCGCGGCGCTCGCCATCCAGGGCAAATTCCGCAAATTCCAGCGGCGGAAGAAAGAATCGGGGCCCTGAGGGGGGGCCCGGGACCCCCAAACCTCGTGGGGACCCCCTGGAGTTGGGGGAGGGGGGGTTCGGCCCTTCCCTGCCCCGAGTGACACGGGGGGGACACAGCCGGGTGTCCCCAGCAGGGGAGGTGGCCCTGGAGGGAGGGGGCGGCGGGGAGCCCCCCGTTTTCCTGGGAACCCCGAATTTCACTTGGAACCCCCCAATTTTTCCTGAGAATCCCCCAATTTCCCTGTCGTGTCGTCTCCCTCCTTTGTCCTGTACGAATAATAAAGTCTGAGGAAGAGGAGGGTCTGGGGGTTCGGGGGAATTTGGGGAGGGATCCCCCCTTTAAATCAGAGCCGGGGGTCCCTGGGATTTCTCCCCCGCGGGGGCTCAGGCGTCCCAAAAATTCTTGGGGGGCGTGGGGATAAATTCAGAGAGATTTGAGGGGTTTGGGACCGATTTTGGGGAGTTCCAGATGGATTTTGGGGCGTTCTCAGCCGGATTTGGGGGGGTCGCAGCCGGATTTTTAGGGGTGTTCTCAGCTGGATTTGGGGAATTCACAGCTGGATTTGCGGGAAATTCGCATCTGAGTTTGGGGGATTCACAGGCGGGTTTTGGGGGGATTTGTGACCAGATTTCGGCAGGTTCACAGCCCGGATTTGGGGGTTTCGCAGCCGGATTTGGGGGTTTCGCAGCCGGATTTTGGGGGTTTCGCAGCCGGATTTTGGGGGTTTCGCATCCCGGATTTGGGGGGGTTCGCAGCCCGGATTTGGGGGGGTTCGAGGGGCTCGGAGGGTCCGGGAATGCCGTGTCCCGGTGCAGAAATAGCTCCTTGGAAAGAAAAACAGAGCCCGGGGCAGGGCCCAGGGGACGCGGCGGGGTCGGGCTGCGCAGACTTATTAGGGAAAGGACACAAAAATCCCGGGGGGGCACCGGGGGGGCACCGGGGGCCGCCCTGCCCCCGTTCCCGTGTGGGAGCGGCAATTCCCGCCCTGCTCCGTGCCCCAAATATCCCCAAATATCCCCCAGCGCCGGGCTGGGGTCTTTGTCCCCCTCCCGTGAGGAGGTGACAGCCACCCACCCCTGGTGGGGACACCCCCGCCTTGGTCTCTGTGTTAATTACACCTCTGCGTTAATTACCAGCTTTAATTAATGGCGGGGGGCAGGGAGGTGGCCCTGAGGTGGTTTTGGGGACAGTCCCCTCCCGGCTGAGGGGCGATGCCACCATCCTGTGCCACCTCCAAGTGTCACCCTGAGGGTGACAGCGATGTCCCCGTGAATTCGCGATTGCTCAGACACCGCCGGAGTGGGGACAGCGACAGTGACAGTGACAGCGACAGTGACAGTGACAACCCGGAGGGGACACGGGGCTCCCGGACGTGTCAGTTTATTAATGGCACCACGGGGACAGGGAGGGGACAGGGACAGGGAGTAGAAAAACGGGGAGGGGGGAGGGGGAGCCCGGCCGCAGCCTCGCCCCCTCCGCGGGGCTCCGGCCGGATTTTTGGGGGGGGTCCCGGGGGTTATGGGGTGCGGGGGTTAATGGGGGGGATGGGAGGGGACAAAGGGGACCCCCTGCGACGTCATTTGGGGTCGGTCGCGGGGAGAGACGAGAAAACGGCCAGAAAAGGAGCAAAATTTGGGGAGGGGGGGCAGAGAAACCCCCCCGAGTGCGGGGAGGGGACACGCGGCTGTGACACGGCCTCAAGAGGTCTCGGGGAGGGGGCACCGACCCCAAATCCGCTGATTTTGTGCTCAAAAAGGAGATATTCCCTCCTCGCCCGGAGCTGGGGCGGGGAGCGACCGAAGGAGGGCGGGGGGGGGACCCGGGGGTGTCCCCAGGATTGTCCCCAGGATTGTCCCCAGCGCTGTCCCCGAGGCCGGGGGACCCGAGGCGAGGACCACACCCCGCTCCTCGCCGGGTCCCGAGCCTGGGGGGTCGCCGGGGGGGTGGATCAGGAGCCCCCCGAGTTGGGTTTGACGATGCTGAGCAGGGCGCTCCTGAGGCTGCCCCGGCTCGGGGAGCGGGCGGCGGGCGCGGCCGCGGGCGGGGGCTCCCCCCGGGGCTCCCCCCGCAGCTCCATCTCGATGGTCATGATGACTTTGGGGGGCCGGGGGTCCCCCGCTGTGCCCGCTGTCCCCGGGGGTCCCCCCCTGCCCGCTAACCGCTATTTCCTGTCCTTGCGAGACTCCCCCGCGCCTCCCTTGGGTTTCTTGGCGCTGCGGCCGTGGTCCAGCATGGCGTAGAGCACGGGGGCCTGGGGGACAGGGGGACAGGGGGGACAGGGGGGACAGGGGGGCTTCATCTCCCATCCCCGGGATGAGGGGAGACAGGGGGACAAGGGACGGGGAGGACAAGGGGGACAGGGGGGACAGGGGGGCTTCATCTCCCATCCCCGGGATGAGGGGAGACAGGGGGACAAGGGACGGGGAGGACAAGGGGGACAGGGGGACACGGGGACTTCATCTCCCATCCCCGAGGACAAGGGGACAGGGGGACAAAGGACTTGGGGACAGGGGACAGGGACAGGGGACAGGGGGGGCTTCATTTCACATCCCAGGGGACAGGAGGACAGGGGACAGGGGACAGGGGACAGGGGACAGGAGGGGCCTTCATCTCCCGTCCCCGAGGGCCTGCGGGGACAGGGGTACACGGGGGGCAGGGTCAGGGGGGCTTCATTTCCCCTCCCCAGGGACAGATGGGACAAGGGAACAGAGTGGACAAGGGGACGGGGGGGGCTTCACCTCCCGCCCCTGGGGACACGGGGGACAGAGGGACAAGGGGACACCCCGCCGCGCCCCCCGCCCCTCCCGGCGCTCACCTGCCGGCTGCGCTTGGAGCCGTCCTTGCCCGAGCGCTGCAGTTTCCCCTTCTCCATGGCGCTGGGATTTGGGTTTTTTTTTTGGGGAAAGAAAAGGCAGAAAAGGAGCGGCTCGGGGCGCTGGAGGGCGCGGGAGGGGGTCGGGGTGGGGAGGGGGCGCCGCTCACCTGAGGCGCCGCTGCAGCAGCGCCTGGCGCCGCCGCCAGCAGGAGCGGGTGGCGTAGCCCAGGGCCACCAGCACGGCCACCAGCAGCAGCACCCCGGCGATGACAGAGCCCAGCACCACGCCATAGCGCGTGGGCACTGCGGGGACACGAGAGGGACACCGCGTCACACCCGGGGGGACACGAGAGGGACACCGGGTCACACCCGGGGGGACAGGACAGGGGCACCGCGTCACACCCGGGGGGACACGAGAGGGACACCGCGTCACACCCGGGGGGACACGAGAGGGACACCGGGTCACCCCGGGGGGACAGGACAGGGGCACCGCGTCACCCTCGGGGGGACAGGACAGGGACACCGCGTCACCCTCGTGAGGAGGAAGGGGACAGTGGCATCGCGTCACCCCCGGCAGGGGCACGACAGGGGCACCGCGACACCCCCGGGGGGACAGGACAGTGGCACAGCGTCACCCTCGGGAAGAGGAAGGGGACAGTGGCACCGGGTCACCCCCAGCGTGGAGCAGACAGTGGCACTGCGTCACTCACAGCAGAAAGGGGACAGTGGCACCGTGTCAACCCCCAGAAGGGAGTGGCACTGAGGTGACAGTGGCACCGTGTCGCCACCCGGGAGAGAAGAGACAGTGGCATTGTGTCACCCCTGGCAGTGGGTGGCACTGTGGGGACAGTGACACCGTGTCGCCACCACCAGCAGGTAGCGTTGAGGTGACACCAGCCCCGTGTCACACCCCCGATGTCCGGGAGGTGACACCGCCACCATCGGTGACAGGGAGGTGACACCACTACAAGCGTGCTCAGGGAGGTGGCACCGCCACCATCGATGACGGTCGGCGACAGGGAGGTGACAGGGAGGTGACACCGCGCGCACCTTTCTCCAGCACGTAGAGCGTGACCTGCGAGGACTTGCCCACGATGTCGGGCGGGTTCTTGACGTCGCACGTGAAGGTGCCATTGTCGCCGGGCTCCAGGTCGCGGATGACGATGGAGCCGTCGCGGCGCCGCGGGTTCCCCACCCACTCCATGCGCTCCTTGAAGCTCCCCACGTCGTCGATGTAGGGCTGGCCCTGGGCGTAGTGGAAGATCTGCGACAGCGACAGCGACAGCGACAGCGAGGTCACCCGGCGGCGGGGGTGGCACCTCGGCGCGGCGGGGTGACAGCCAGCGCCGGAGATGGCGGGGACAGGGGGGACAGAGGGGGATTGGGAGGGTCCTGGGGGCGCTCGTGACTGTCGTGGGACATGGGGACACGGTGGGGACATCCCAGTGCCACCGCGGTGTGGCGGGACGCGGTGTCACCTCCAGGAAAGGTCTGTCCTGCTGCGGCTGGCAGTGGGACACGGGGACACCTTGGGGACGTCCCAGTGCCACCACAGAGCAAAGGGGACGCTGCTGGGGCTGGAACTCAAGGGACAGCAGGGCTGGGGACACCTTGGGGACGTCCCAGTGCCACCACAGAGCAAAGGGGACGCTGCTGGGGCTGGGACCCGGTGGGTACTGGCGACATCTTGGGGACACTTCAGTGCCACCCCAGTGCCACTCTAGTGCAGGACACCGTGCCACCCTCAGGGAAGGACCTGTCCCTGTCGCCACAAGGGAGAAGGGGACAGCGGGGCTGGGGGCGGGATGGGGACACTGGGGACGGCTTGGGGACATCGGGGACAGCTTGGGGACACTGCGGGGACACTGACGGAGATGCTGTCGCGGGTGCCCTCGGCCTGGAAGTGCCAGGTGATGGAAATGTCATCCGAGATCCACTCGCTGGACCAGAAGCTGCAGGACAGGGTGACACTGGCGCCCACGGTGCCATAAACCTCGCGCTGCGTGTACACGTGGATCGGCGACACCGGCGACACTGCTGCGACACAGCGGCGTCAGCGCTGTCCCCGAGCTGCCGCCGAGGGGCGCCGAGGGGGCGGGGGGACACTTGTGACACTGCTGTCGCCAGGGGTGGCTCGGAGGGGACAGCGGAGTTGTGACACTGCTGTCGCCGGGGGTGGCTCCGAGGGGACAGCAGCGTTGTGGCACCGCCCCGATGTCCCAAGGGGTGGCTCTTTGATGCCACTCCTCGTGTCCCCAGCTTGGTGACAATTCTGGGGACCCTCCTTGATGCCACCCACCCCTGTCCCCAGTTTGGTGATAATTCTGGGGACTGTCCTTGACGCCACCTCCGGACTGTCCTTGATGCCACCTCCACCTGTCCCCACCTCGGTGACAATTCTGGGACTGTCCTTGATGCCACCCACCTTGTCCCCAGTTCGGTGACAATTCCGGGACCCTCCTTGATGTCACCCCCCCTGTCCCCAGCTTGGTGACAACCCTAGGACTGTCATTGATGCCACCCCCCCGCCGGTGACAGTCCCCAAACATCACGTGGGTGCCACCATCCCCACGACCACCCCCAAAAACCTCCTGCCCCCCCTCCCCACCCCCCCCCACCCCCATTTTTGGGGACCGTCCCTTGTCCCCAAGCTCACCCAGCGCCGCCAGCAGCAGCAGGAGGTGGCGGGTGGCCCTCGGCGACATGGTGGCGGTGACACGGAGGGGACAGCGCGGGGACAGCGGTTTAAGGGTGGCTGCACCCCGAAGCTCGGCCAATGGGCGCGGGCCGCGGGGGGGGGGCTCAAAGGGGACATTTCGGGGACACTGCGGGACTGTCCCACCGGACACTGGCGCCTTTGTCACCCGCATTCCCGCGGGGGCGGGAGAGCAGGAATGTGCCCGAGGGGACAGCGGGGGCCCACGTGGGGGACCACCGGGGAGAACCACGGGGGACATGGGGGGGACACCGGGAGACACTGGGGGCCACTGTGAACATGGGGGCCACGGGGTTACACTGGGGGGACAGCGTGGACCGGGGGACAGCTGGGGGACA
>NW_027635802.1:22016-67671 GCF_903797595.1 Erithacus rubecula | reverse complement strand
AAGAACATTTGACATTTAATTCGTTTTGTATACCCACACCTTTATCTCATCCCCCCTTTGTTTTTAAGAGAGAGGCTTTTTCCACAGTCGTACTCGCTGCATTTGTGTCATAGTGCTGAATGTTAAAGCGAGCTGGCGCTTTCTACTCTTTTTTTTCTATCTTTTTTTTTTTTTTTTTTTTTTTTTTTTTTTGTTTTTTGGTAAGAGGGCAGTCACTAGCAAAATGTCTTGATTTTTACACTGGAAGCAGGGACATTCTGCAGCTGTTCAGGTGACACTGGGTGCTTCCTCGCTTGTGGTGCTTCAGCTGCTGCAGGCTTGGATGGTGCTGGTCCTGGGGTTTCTGGATCATGGACTTGCCTCTCAATCTGTGAGCGAAAGTCTATCTACTGAACTGCAAAAAATCTCAGAAGCATATTGTTTAACATCAATATACTCTTTGAATTTACAGGGCTTTGGTGAATTTCTGTTAAAAGAACCATTAAAGAACATTTCCAAATATTAAACCACAAATCATATTCTGAGGGAGTTAGCAAGCACCTTGAAAAGGTCCTTCAATTTATGGGGAACTAATTCATTTGAGGTTAAAGGTTGCTTTCATCATGCCCTTAAAAATTTCACTTTCATGGCCAAAATTTTTCTATGATTTACAAATTTTTTTTTTCTTATCATGGTAAGACAAAGGTTGATAAACTTTATTACCATTTTTCTTCTACCCATATAAACTACAGGAGTAACGGAGGGTACATAATATTCCAAGTTTTGAGCTTTAGGGCTAGGTGTATCTTTATCTATCAGCCTGGGAGGCAATGCAGTTTCTCCCTCCCGAGGGACAGAGTCCCTGCTGTTAACCGATTTTTTTTTTTTTTTTTTTTTTCCTTGACTGTCTGTAGCCTCCGGGCACTCAGTCTGGCACTCGCTGTAATCAGAAGGTTAGAAGCTGTAACTTGAGCCGGGAAGAAGCGACTAGCCAAACCTGTTGGTGTAGTTACAGGGTAGCAGGAACGGGTCAGGAGGGTATGGGGGGAAGGGGGCAGGGAAGGGGATTGAGGAGGAGAAAGGGTTAAGAGATGAAGAAATTGAAGCGTGGTTGCCACCATTAGACACGCGGTCCCCCCCGTGAGACAAAGGAAAGTTTCTTGCCGAACTATTCTGAGGTAAACTGAGGGAAAGAGACGGGAACACAGAGAATCCTGTAGCAGGCTGTTCAAAAGTTTTAGAACTTGGGTAGCTGGAGGGGAGGGGCTTAGTATTTTCTGGTTTTTCTGGTTTTTTCACTATTTCCAGGGACAGGGGATTTTGGAGGAGAGGAGGGGGGATGGTTTAAAGAATTTGTTTGTGGCTGTCTTTTATTTTCGGTTTCCAATAAGCATTTGCGTACTTGTAAAAATATTGGAAGAAATACAGCAGCTTTAGAGTCAAATTTTTCTACTTTAGATGTTAATAATTTTCCCACATTATCCCAAAATGAAACTGAATTTATATTTTGTAATTTGCAGTCTGGAATTTTAGAAAACAGCCAGAAAACAAAATACTTTAACCGCTTTTTAGAAACTGTAATTTTCTTCAGCATGCAAAATTCCTTGAATTTGAGAAAAAACACTCTTTTGATATGCAGTTAACTCAGCGCCCATTGTTGTTCCAAAGAGAGCTGCACAACGCCTCTCACTTCCACGCACACCCCACAACACACACGACTCTGTCCCGCCGGCCGTGCCGAGCCTGGGGGAACCCTGCAGCCTCGCACAGCTTTCGGGGGGTTTCCCAGTCACTGCACAATGCCTGAGCCGTGAGCAGCTGCGTTCCGAACGGGTTTTTCTTGCGGTTTCCGCGGAAACTGGGGAGGAGCCGCCCCGCTGAAATCGCGGCTGCTGCGGAGGCGCTCCAGGCTGCTCGCCCGCCCTGGCGCCGCGCCCGCCACCAGCCTGCATGGGGGAACCCCCCTCCCCACTCCTAGGGGCAAATCCTGGGGTTCACGCCTCCCACGAGGGACTTTACCTGTCCTGCAGACCTGGCTGTTGTGTGGTTCGTGAAAGCTGCCTGTCTTCGAGCCGACTTACTTGGGCGCTAAAGCAAGCTACCGGCTCTGTCCTCCTGCCTGGGGCTGTATAAACACAGCTACCAAGCACGGAGGTAGTTGATCGAACGAACAAGCGGAAAATCCTGAAACTGGGATTCCAGCTATCTGTGGGTTCTTAATACAAGCCCCAAAGTTGAGTCGCCAACTGCTACAAACTGTAACTTCTTCCTATTGTATCAATAAGAAGGAGCTAGGTCTAGCATATGAGACAAGCACGAGGATCAAAAGAGTGGCTCTTTGCCTTTTCTTTATTGCATGGTGGTAGCAGGGCAAAAGAGGAAGCGCATCTCAGGTCTTGGCTTTTTCTAGGAAAGGGTCAGGGAGGGGATTTCTGGCTGTCTGCCAATAGGATAGGGACAGGAGGGACAGGTAAGACATTCCTTATACCTCTGGTATCAGATTACAACATCAGAGCAGCAGCAGCAAGCAGATGAGAAAGGTATATTAAAGTAGCAAGTAAGTGGGTAGACATGCAGGGAAAATATAGTAAAGTAGCAAATAGGTAGAACAGACGTGACTGAATCAGGGTGCTAGACTGCTTGAGCCAAGAGGTGGAGAAAATGCCGTAAAAACACATGAAACCAATCAATAAATAGCAAGTAATATGTGAACACTGCTCACTAACCAATGATATGTTTGCTGGCCTCACGTGTTGCAACAATGTTTAAGTATAAAAGAAGCACTGTACAACTAATAAACGGATTAGACTGCATCACATTGGTGTGTGAGTCTTTTCTCATCTGGCCATGAAGATTCTTCCCTAGCTACGGCTCGGACACAGGGCTCTTCTGGCTGAATGAGTGTAGGATCATCTGCTTTCCACTGAACTATCTGTTAATAATACAGAACTCACATTCTTCAACTTTTGCTTCAAGCTTGCTATTTCTGAAGCTGCTCATGCCACTGAGAACAATCAATTAGGTATTTTTGGAAAGTGACAGAGCTACAATTTTCTGGATCAACATCATCAATGTGAAATCCAGCTACAATCTACATAAGTGACATGGTTAGTCCTGGGGTAGGTGCCACATCACCATGCATATGATGCCGCAAAACTCTTGAGAAGTTACAATGGAAAAGGACATTTTACAAAGGTTTGCTTTAAAGAATGAATAGAATTTTTTGATGAGTTTAGGTTTGGTCTCATTCACACATTCATAATTTCAATTAATATTCAATCATTAATGCACATAATTTTGTTTCAGCAGCATGTGAAAACTGGTTTATTTCTTCTTTCCACTGAGGATTGCTTATTTTTAGCAAGGGGAGAAGTTATTCTCTATCAGAGATTTTTTCAAAGGGATTTAATAGTGTCTGTGTGTCTTTCTTTTGAAGACTTCCAGCTCCCCTCAAACTCCTTTGATTTCTGTTTTGCATGATGGCCAGAGGAGGATTTCAAGAAAGATGTCTGTGAGCAGCCAGCTAAAGGGGGTTCCTTACAACCAGCTGAACTCGTTTGGATTTCAATGACCCAGCTGTTGCTCCAAGCCATCCTACACTCCATCACAATGTAGAGAACTTGCAAACTTACTCACGTATTTGTCCTAAAAGACAAACCCTGTGGCCTTGTCCCCAAAGCTTCTTTTATCACAAAGTGACAGGATCCCATTTATTTCTGGCTCTTTCAATTCACTTGTTCCATTAGGATTGCCATAATTATGCTTTGGAAAATTTAGATAAATCCAATCAAGAACCTGCAGGACAGTGGAAGAGATTTTCCAGTTACTCAGCATATCCAGTACTAGCATAATTTGCTGAGAAGCTGCTGAAAAGATGAGTCCCTCATTGAACAGTGAAGGAAACACCACACTGGCAGGGTAAAGTATTTACTTTCAGGTGGCAATAAACTGGTGGTGTTTGATGGACATTACCCTGAAAGAAGGCTGACCTTCAGCTCGATGGAGCCTGTGGGTATGTAATAGTTTTTGCAGGATTAATTTCTGGAAATATCTGCAGGAGTGTCCAGAAGTCTTTGACAGTTAAGGGGACATTTGAAATAGAAAAACATCTGGAGTTTCAAAGTGCAACTGGAATGGGATGCCCTGATTTTTCCCCCATTTTGAGGATGAACATTTGTGTTTCATTTGCTAGATTTTAACTCTGCACAATGTTATGGATAGGGCAGTTGCTTCTCTGACTCCTTGTGATCATATTTTACTTTTCTTTGCAAGATTTTCTGGTAACCCACAGTTTAAATCATTGCCTGAATAAATGAATATTTGCAGCAAGGTCAGAGTACTTGCTCTGGATTTCTCTCCCTCCTCCTCCCCTCCAATAAAACAATTAAAAATTCCTATGAATGATGTTATAGCTGTTAATAATGAAATGGGAAAATACAGCCTGGGAACAACAATCATAGCTGTCCAATAGTTCTAAAAGTCCCCCAAAGAATACAAACTTTGAAAGGTTCCACCCTTTTCAACAGGGCTGGGTATTATATGCAAAGAAATCAAGCAGTGGGTCATCACCAACTGAAAGTTTACTGTATTTTATAGATATTTCCTCATGTTCATGATCTTTCTAGATTCTTTCTGTCAAACTTTGGCTGCAGAGCATACCCTCATGAGCATTGATGCTCATAATTGCTTTCCCAAGCATTAAGTACAAGAGGCTGTGCCATTTCTTAGTTTGAATGTGCCCCTATATGGGTGGCAGCAATTCTGAGGCAATGAAAATGTAACTGATGCTGATTGCTTTTATTTATGTAATAACCAATCTGTTTACACAAAGATGCTACTCTTCTGGCAGGCTTCTGAGCTCAGATCCAAAGAAGGGATGAAAATTAATATTTTCTGCACCCAAACAATCATCCAAGTTACCTATTTCTGCCTCTGAAGTATCAGCTTCTACTGCCTGTTTACAGCTGTCTTTTCTCTGTGTCAGCAAATCAGTGCTGCAGCAAGAACCATCCCTTAAAAGGCCAGATTATCCACTGACAATGTCAAATATAACTTCTCAAGTTCTAGTCAGAGCAGGAGCTGCCTGGAGAAATTCCTTTGGATAGCTAGAACTCTGTCCAGAGAGCTCCCACACCTCTGAGCTGTGAAAGTGGAAAAAAGTCATTCAGCCACCTAATTTGGAGCTGGTTTATTGTTTCCAACAATATGTATTCACTATAGATTTGCCATCTCATCTGTGAAAATAACTAGAAATCAATTTTCTGGACCACTCAAGGAACTATTACCTAAAGCCCATCAAGTGTGCACACAGGTACATCCCTGATAGTTGGTAACACCATGATTATAGTGAAATTATTATTGACAACACTGAGCTTCAGTCCCATCTCTCTTGCCACAAAGGAGATTAAATATAAAGAGCCTTTTCTTTTGCTGTGAGGGGCAGGTCATTGCTCTCAGATGCTCACAGTGACTCTGCTTGCTGCTTAACAGATGAAACTGAGAGCAAAAAAGCAGCCCTGGCTCAGTAAGAATTGTTCAGGCGCAACAGGCTGGATTTTCATGATGAAACCAACCTCCAGAAATGCCCCAGCAGCACTCTGAATCACGAAAGGAAAGCAGAGACAGTGGTGTGCACACCAAGAGCTGCTTGCTTCCCTCATGATTACAAATTAGCTGAACAAAATTAGGTTTACCTATTTCTCTGTCTGCCCACATTCCGCTGTTCATTTCTCATACACAGTTCTGATACCTGGAAGGATGCCAGGTGCTGTTAAAGGAAACTCAGAGGATCGTGGCTGTTTTCTACCAGATCAGGTGTTTCAAAAATTCCACTCTTTAGATGAAAGATGCTACTGTAGAGAGAGTTTGAAACATGGTGTTTCAACCAAAGCAAACCTAACTAATTCTTAGCAATCAAGGGAAGGCCTGGCTGAGAAATGAATTGATTTTAGATCTTTTTTTCAATTCTGCAATATTTTATTCCTTTCTTCTCATTTTCCTTACTTCTATGCAGAGTTGGAAAAATATGGTGCAAGTACAGTGGAACTGATAAAGGGGCCTGGTGTCTTAAGCCTTATGGAGAAGAAACCATGGGAGAGACAGACACAGATAAATGCTCCCTGGGCAAGGAGTGACCCAGAAACATGTTGTGAAACTTTGTGGTAAGATAATGTTACCAGGCAATGTGATGTCATGAAGTGTTGTAATGAGGTAAATGAAATGAGTCAGCATACCTCTGTCCATCTCTTCCGGCTGGTCCCCGGTTCCCTGTCCTTTTTCCTGTCCTGTGACCTTCCCCTGTGACCTTGTAGCCCACCTAGAGTTCCGGTATTCTGAACCTAGACCCCCCGTGTCCTTATCCCATTGGCTGCCAGCCAAAGCCACTCCCATTCCCTTTTCCTGAATTCCCCTTTCCCGGAGAGAATCTCCCTCTTTCCTGCCACACCATCGCCATGGAATAAACCTGAGACTAGAAAGAGCCTCTTTTGTATCCTTTCTGATCCATGCTGATACTTTGTCTGACCTTTAGTAATTAGTAAAAAGACACAAAGTATCTTAGCAATGAAGAATGTGTAACCAATGGGAAACTGTTACCAGAAATAAAACCCCACATAAGTGCCATACAAGTAAAACCCGATATAAATGCCTGGTATACTCAATAAAATTGGCTTCTGTTCCAAACTCGGATGTCCCCATCTCTCCAATCACTGATAGAAAAATCCCACCAAGACCCAACAAAGACAGAAAAACACCCCTCCATTTCCTAGGTTTGCTAAGGATGGCCTCCTCCTATCTGATTTAGCTAATAAATAATTTTACTATAGCAGCAGGACGGTTTTCTAAGAATTGTGGGATCAAAATGGAGTTGGAAGGAATCTCAAAGCTCATCTTCTTCCAGGGACACTTTCCACTGTCCCAGATTGCTCCAAGCCCTGTCCAACCTGACCTTGAACACTTCCAGGGATGAGGCAGCCACAGCCTTTCTGGGCAAAGTGAGGCAGAGCCTCACCACCCTCACAGGAAAGAATTTCTTTCTAACATGTAATCCAAATCTGTCCTTTTTCAATTTAAAACCATTGCACCTTGTCCTGCCATTAGCTGCCCATATGAAAATTCTATCTTTCTCTCTCCTTTATAAGTCTGGATTTAAACCACCCTCTGCTGTTGCTGTTGGATAAAAGGCTGACAAACATCTTTGAATATTGCAATGTGCTTCATGTCCCTTGTGGTAACGAGGGCTCTGGTCTAAATGCTCAACACAGTATCTGCCCCGGTAGAAGCAAGGGTTTTTAAAGAATTTATTCAATGATTGTAGTTTTAGCAGTTTTCCAGGTTGCATTGAAGATTTTGGGACAGTTTCTGTTATTAAGAGATAATGTTTCTCTTGAAAGAAGTACTGTTGTTTTTTGTTTTTGTTTTTTTTTCTAGAAAGCTACTGCATGCATTTTGCATTGTGAAAGTGTTCACATGGAGAAGCACTTCATGGAACTGAGAACTAAATAAGAACTTAAGTTCCTGAACTGGCAAGAAATGATGTGCTCACCAAAACATTGCTCTGCTCTGGGCCTGGGTGAATGATAGCTCAGTCTGATAGCTGAATATTTTTTGCCATATTTTTGATATTCACTGAAATGTTCATACACTTAAGAAATATAGTTCATTCCCTTGCTATAAATTAAATATAGATGCTGCCCTGCATAGGTAAGGTTATCAGTCATATATATATATATATATATATATATATATATATGTATATGTATAATGATCATCAATGATGATCATTATAGGTCCACTGGGATGACATTTTCCTACGTTTGTCTTTTTATCACATAATCTTTTCTTACTCTCCTCCACAGACAGAGCGGAGAACAGAGGACTGAGGAGAACTGTCAACTTCAGCCTGTTACAAGTACCAAATGGTTTTGGTTCTCATCATCTAGTCATCCTCTGATTGTTTAATTACTTTAGGCACTAGTGCTGTGGAAATAGCTTCTTAAATCTGCTATCCTACTAAATCTGTTTTCTTAGCACCATGTTTGTATTTGTTCTTTGCCATTTCCATTAGGCATGGTGCTTGGATATGTGATATTTGCACAAGGAGTGAGGTGGCTCAGCCTGACAAGAATTTTCTATCAATTTCCTGGCTGATTCTTTGTTTCATTTTTTAGTTTCTTTTTTAGCTTTTTAAATGTTGTTGTTTCTGCTTGTTTGTTTGTTTTTAGAGACATATGTATGGCATGAGTGCTCACTATAATAATTTTAAGGTTTGGTAACATTATCCATCGCAGCCCAAGTTTAGAAAATATTTTGCACAAAATTACAGGCCACAAGATAACCTTTCCTGGCAGGTTATGCCCTGAAAACAAAAGCCATCAAAGTTAAAAAAAACCACCCCAAAACCAAAACAACAAACTATTTCCTTCCCACCCAATACACCTTCCAAAATTAAAACAAAGCATGAATAATCTTGCAAAGGTCCATGTGTGTATTCTAACTTCTGTACATATTGGGAAGAGAAATCACTGCTGAATTCAAAACAGAGCAAAAGATATCTGTATTTTCAGCAGTACCCTTCACTTGAAATTAAACAAGAGCCCTTCACTCTTCTGTGCTCTTCTTACAGGGACATCCCATACCTTGGACTTTCTCATGATGGGACTTTTACTAGTTTCACACAAATGGACTAACACATAGTGATAGCAGGTTCTCTGTGTGATACATATTTTTCTATTTTTAACAAAGAAATCTGGTATATAGGAATTTTTATACAGCTGTAGGATTTGGTTTTGGGACTTAAGCATTATTCCTTATATTTAAGCTTGATTTTGACCCTTTGCATCTCTAAGGAGCTTTGGTGATATTTCTTAGTGGATACTGGACAGATTACTAAGACATGATATATAAAAAAGTATTATTTGTGAAAACTGATTCTAGATGTATGTCCTGGAGATTCCATTTATATTCTTCCCTTAGAGACAGCATATAGAGCATAAACTATTCTTCATCAAAAAGAGTGCACTTTCATGCTACTCAAATACCATTTTTTATGAGGTTTTATGGCCAAACTATGTGGTTGCAGTAATACTCTCTAGCTGCTTGGATACGTTTCTATGTGATGATGTCAGATGCTATGACTATTTCTATAATCTGAATATTCTTTAAACTCCCAGTTTTGAACTGAAGCTGCATGAGTTATTATCTGAGAATATTCTGGAAAACTCCAAAGTGCCTCTATGCCTTTTTCTTCTGTTTTCTGTCAAACAGAACCCAAACACTCATATTTTTTGCCCCTTGAAGAGCCTTTAATGCATAACATTGTGACAAGACACCCTTTCCTGTGACAGAATTTTTCCCTTGGCACTGCCTGCTTTAAAACCTGTGTTGCAGAACTCTCTTTAGTTTATAAACATGGAAACCTTTCTAATAGACTGTTTTCTCCAGTCTGCTATGAAAATTCATCCTCTGTCCTGCAAAAGGTCTGATGCTTTCCCTTGCACTGGGAAGGTGATCAGGTGCTTTTGTCAGTGTATTTGGTTTGAGCAGCAGTTCCATTTACAGACTCTGGTTTTTACTGTCTCTCCAGATGCACTGCTCAAATCAAAGTAAGGAGTGTATATATGACAATAAATACATTTGTATTTGTCACACTGCCAGGCTGGCTGTACAGCAGCTGGGTTTGATCATAATTTGTACAGGCAAAGATCATCTCCTTCAGACCAGTTATGTGTCTTGGGATGTGCAAGAGTTCCTCCATACTTGACCCCCAAGCACTGCTTAAAAATATATATCAGAGTGGCTTTTGTTAGATTACTCCTTCTGTATCTGCCTGCTTAGATCAGGCCTTTGCAGAAGGACCTTCAGTTGTTCTGTACTGCCTGATAAACCAAGACCTTCTTCTGTCAAATTAAGTTCATTTATTGGACCTGTACTTCCTTCTGAGAGCTGTTAAGGCTCATCCACATCTTATGCCTTCTGATTTCTGTACTCTGCTGCCTGGACATGTGGCACTTTCAAAGTGGCTGCTGGGAGCTCTTAACCACTGGACTGACCACTAACTTTCCCAGACAGTTTAACACAGATGCCCAAGTTTCATTTTGCTGCCAGTGACAAATTACATTCCTTCCCCTTCCTCTTCCAGATCATGATGGATGTGCTGCTTGGACAAATCTTTGTCAGATACATCCGTGTGCCTCCATCAGTGCAGTTAGTCTTGTTTTGAGTTCAGTCACCCTTGGAAACTCCGGACAAGAAAAGATGATTTCAAATGACTGAAAACCGGTGGTGGTTTTCCAGGGAACAAACAAACAGACATTACTGCCTATTCTATCTGGATAATCAGTCTTTCATTCTGATTTTTTCTTTTGTCCTCCTCACTTTAGTGGATGACCTGAAATGACATTGCGTTATTACTTGGATTTTCCAAAGCTGTGCTCAGTGTATGTGCTGAGCTGTGCTCTGTTGTTTTACCCATTTCAGAGACAGACCATGAGCTTATTCACAGCTTAACTCTGTATCTTGTGCAATTACCTCTGCAAAGGCTAAAATATGATCATACAGAGGTGTATACATGCAAAGGTGGAACCTTTCCCCTGTATTTTATGTAAGGTCTTCCCATTTATTTAGTGCTATTATCCCACTAACACTCACTGAAAGGTGTCCTACATCTGTAGCAAAAACTAGGAACTGCAATTTCTATGACTTTATCTTCCCTACAAGGATTTTAAAGCAAAATCCTTTTCCTAATTCTGTGATGACACATGAGGTACCAAAATGCATAATTTTCCCTAAAATTTAGGAGTTTTAAGAAACAGAATAAAAGCTATTTAATAATTTCCAAGAAAAGATCAGGAAATGGGTTTAAAAGTCAACGTGGCAGTGTCCAAAGCAACTTTTAGAAGTTCCTTTAATGCAGAATAGATGTTTGCCTGGGCACATAAGAGAGTGAACATCCTTTTCTTAACCTCCTTTTGTTAAGTCTTGTTCAATCTGTTTGTTGACCTCTGACTCTCTCTAATCAAATCTTCTTTATCTGCAGTGAAACAGACAAACCTACTCAGGGACTTGCCTTGAAACATGATCATTTTTCCGATCAGAAAATGGATGATTTCTTCAAATTGTGCTGGGCTGGAGAAGCTAAGGACAACTATCAGGCTGGAAAAGCTTCTACAAATCCTTATGCTCTGTTATCATCACCATGCAATGTCCAGCAAGAGCAGCTCGAGCTTGGACCTCATGAGCTTTCCAATGCAGTTCTGCTCTATTTCTGCTGCTGGGCTGAGAATGTCCTATAGCTGTGGAGCTCTGCAACTGCAGTAGGTTTTTTTCTTCCCACTGTTTGGGAACAATTAAAGAAATCAACCGGAAGCTGCAGTTTCAGGATGATTTCAAGCTGTTATCCTTTGTAGCCCTTGCCTAGTCAGAAATACACTCAGATATTCAGTGCTTTAGTTTTGTGTGTGTATGTATGTATATGTGTATGTGTATGTGTATATGTATATATAGATATATGCAAGTTTTGTTAAGAATACTTTCTCACCTGAATTCCAGTTTCTAAAATTCAGATTTCCTGCATAGGAATAGGTTAGAAATTATCCATTATTCAGGATTCTGAAATGACTCTTTCTGGACATTTGCTACTTCTTAGGTCAGTGTCATGAGTGCCTCCCCAGACCTTTGTTATGTTGTCTGTCACCTTCTTGTAGAATAAATATGAGATGGCTCCCCAGGCAGGGGAAGTGAAGATTTAAGAAAGATAAGATTGAGAAAGCCACATAGTTTTGTTGAAGATGCTGGGATTTTACCACTTGAATTCTTCTTCATTTGCAGTTCATGAACTCATTTGCCATAAAGAGGAACTTGACAAAACTACAAGACAGTTTTCCCAATAAATATATCAGGAAATGGAAGGGAGTGTGCACTTTATTTTATTGTCAGCTTGTGTAGAATGACTGGCTATTGTCCAGAAGACAATTCCTCTGACAGCTTTTATTTTCATCCTGAATAATTTCCCATATCAAGAAAAGAAATCAAAACTTCTCATGGCAATTTATTTACATACATATCAATATCTCCTAGTACTTTATTTAATAAATTAGAACCTTTGGACTAATAATTCAATGTCGCTAGTCTTGCATTTCCCGTGCATTAAAACAGGAATTTCTTCTATTATTCTCTAGATATTCAAGTGAATTAATATGTCACAGTGTTTATAATTAATAACTCTGCATTGGTTTTGTTTTTACAGTAACAAGACTTATAAAGTATTTGTTTCATTTTGCTCCTTTCCAAATTACTGAGTTCCTGTTCTGTTTTGGATTTAATATCTGAGTAATATCAAGTCTGTACCTCCAGTGGATTTATAGAGTTAAAACATGTAGTAGAGTCTTGTTCTTACTTGGCAATGTATCTCTGGATCCTTCCTGTGTAAGGCCTGGTCATAAGAATGATTTTTCATTAGGCTACATCAGGCATGACATAGTTGCTATAAAGACAATGTTTTATTGGTACCAGTATGAACACAGAGACAGAAAAAAATGCCTTGAGATGAGCTGAATTTTGGAAGAACTTAGAGTGAATGAAAATCTGAAGAGTACTAGAGAATTATTACAGAGGTGGGAAAATCTGTTGTGCATGTGTATGGTGTTTGAACATTGCTGACTGTCTGCCCAATACAATGTTTCTGTGAAGAAAAGCCCTTCATAAAATTAGTTTAGTTAAATTACAGAATGTCTTGCAGCCCTTTCAGCCAGAAAAGGATGAATACCTTTAAAATGGGAGAGAAGAAGGAGACACTTCAAAATTGTATTCCCTGCTCATTGCAGGGTTTGTTGCACTAGGTCTCTTCCAACTAAAAATGTTCTATGATTCTATAACACACATATATATATATATATTAAATCCTAAGCAGTTTAATTTAGACACTTACTTTCAATGAATTCTTTCACAATTTTCTGACGTGTTATAAGAAGAAATTGACGAACCTGTTAGAGAATACACATCTTTTTTCCTCTTTCTTTTCAAAATTTGGATTTTTTCGTCTTTGCCTTTTTGAAGATTGATAGATTTTTGTTAATGGTTTATGTAGAGAAAGCTATATGCAGCTACTGAAAATATATTCAAACATTGATACTGGCACTGGTTGCTGTGGTAGAGGAAGGAAAGTTTGAAGAGGGAAGAAATGAGAAGTGCTAAAACTGAGGCTCAGCCTTGTACTCTCAGGGTGAAAACTGGTGTTTCACCTCTTGGTGTCACTGCAGCATTTGATATTTGCAGCTACTAGCCCGTGTTACTGTTGGATTTGAGTTTACTTCCTCCACACACACTTTGGCTTGTTGTCTTTCCTTTTGTTTGTTTGGTTGGCTTTTTTGTTTTGTTTTGTTTTTTGGTTTTTTGTGTTTGTTTTGTTTTGTTTTGTTTTGTTTTTTGTTTTTTTTTTTTTATTTAACTGTAGTCACTGCAGCTGGTTTTTAACAAGTCAGAATGAAAGGCAGCAATTAAACAGGGAGCTGCTAATAGCTCCCAGATCTGCCAATGAATTTTGTCGAGCATTAAACCAGCAGCGTGAAGCCTCAGGCACCAAATCAGTTTGGAATGAACATGATTCAGAGATGGATAGGAATTACTCAATTCAAGGGTTAGAAATCTGTCAAATACATTGTAGTAATTGTGAATTTGGTCAAGAGCACAGTACTCTTCCCCTTACATCTATGCCCTTTCCAATTCTTCTTAAAAATGGGTTTCTTCTGACACTTCTACATCCATATTCTCTCTGTGATGTGGACAGCATTTCACATAGAACATGTTTTCTTTAAAATGCTATTCAGACTCTAAATTGATTTCAGGCAGTTATTTTCCTTGTGTTGACTTGCCCAATACCTCTAGGCATTAGAGCTAAATTTTCTTTGAATTGAAGAAAGAAATAAGGGAAAAAAATACTTAGAGAAGAATTTTAATGTGTCATCTAGACCAAGACCATCCTGAAACAGATGCTGATAGATGAACATGTGCTGTACCAGTGACAGAGCAAATCCATTCCTTGCTGTCCTTATGTAGCTAGCTGCAACAGATTCTTTAATTTGCTTCTGCTCCTTTCCCTGCTATTTTTTCTCACCTGCTTTGTCTCACTGGCCTCATCTCTTTCTTGAACATATTTAATTTTGTACTTTTTCCTCAGTGGCCTCAAAAGTGAAAAGGAAGAACGAAGCCTTTAGCTGAAATGCAAGATTAATATTGTCTGGATCAGATTTTCTTGCAAAGTTGTTTCTTTGTTCTTAGTTGAAGAGGATATTGTCACCCTGGGCTTTCAAGCTTTGCAGTGCTCTGGCAGACTGTCAGTGAAGTGCTTGAAAGCACTGACAGTGGAGAATTTCTGCCATCAGATGCTGCACGGGAGGCTGAAGAGTGAGGCATTTAAAGCCCACTACAATGACCAGTGTTTGATGTAATGCAATTTCCAAATGAGAGCAATGAGTCAATGTGGTACTGGCAAAGGTGCTGCATCTGTGAAACTGGAAAACTAGATCACAAACAGAAATAATTCCTGTACATAACCTCTCAATAGAAAGAAGCAAGAATAAAAAGCACAAGAAGCACCCTCTACATGTAAAAATGCCAACTTGTTTCTCTTGAGTCAATCAAAAGATTTTGATTGCTCTTCCTTTAGAGCCCTGCAGCAATGCAAGGTAATGTGGCTTCAGCATGTGTAAAGATAATGCCAAAGGGAAAATTGGTCTGTTGGATCTTTTTTCCCACCTCTGCAATCCCCATCCCACCAAAAGTCCATGAGGAAAATGCAAATCAGTTGAAAATTCCTTATCCTCTGCCTCGGTGCAGGCAAAATGCACAAACACATGTACAGGAATACAGCAAGTGCTACAGCACTCCACTGTCATGCATTGCTAAATGCCATGCAATACTCAAAAACCTGAGATACTTACAGCAAGTTATACAAGCAGTGAAGTTTGACTTGGTCATTTACAGCTTAAGAAATACATTTTCAGGGAATAAAATGGAAACATAAGTTGATGTTTTGATTGAACAGAATTTTGCCCATGTTGCAGAACCTTATTATCAAAGAACATAGATTCTAATATTGCCTCCATATCAAAGCAGGACAGGCAAAACAAGATCCATTCTGATCTTCAATAGCTTTAGTCAAAACTACCTTGAACAATCTGAATTATTTAATGCATCATGAAACACATAAATATAAAAATAGACACAGGTGTTGTCCAACTCTCCTGCAAAGATAAATGAATGAGTCTCATGTGCTGGGACTGAGAGATGGGACTTCAATAGTGGAAGGGGCGTAGAAGTAATTCAAGTAAACAGCTAAAGCTTGAGTAAAAAGAAGTCTGAGTCATTTATTGAAGGCAAAGCATCTGAGTAGAGATGTATAAGGCATTGAAGTGTGAAGTCATGAAGTTTGAGCAAGTAGTTTATTGAAGTTATTGAAGTCATCATTGTTGTCACAGTTTAGTCTTGTATACTGTTACAGTTCTAAGCAGTTACAGCTCTAAGCAGTCATATCTCTAAGGAGAATTTTGCTCACTAGTGCAGAATCAGCCTATTGTTTGCATTTCTTGGTAGCCTTTCAAAACTACATAGTTTCAAAGACCTCTCTAGCTAAATATGCTGTCCTTTTTTTATATCTGTGAGTTCCCATTCTAGGTCTTATATCTTTTTCTGCTGTGCTCTCTCTTCCATCTCTCATTTGTTTTCCTACACTCATGAGAGTAGTAGATTATGACTATGAAAAGGGGCTCAAAATCCTTAAAGCATCTTTAAAATTGGAGGAAATATGTTACCAGGAAAAATTAACCTCAGGCAGCTACAAAATCTGCATAAACATGTTGGCCAGTAATGATCTTAATTACTCTAAATTAGAAATTACCTTGTCACACTGTACTTTGGGAATAAGTTTTAAAAATATCTGGCTAATTTTTTTTTTCCTGAAATTATTAACACAGGAGATCATTATGAATGCTACAATTGGCCTGTTAGCTTGTCTGAACTCCTGGAAAATGTAATTTAAAAGCACAGGTCCATTTGTGCTCTGTATATTTACACTGAACTTTTCATGATGGTGTCTTTGCTAAACCACTAAAATGAAATAATATACTGAGGTAAATATTCTTGTCTTTTTAAAATTTTTTAAAGAAATAATATGGATCCCAATGAAAAAATACAATCAATAAGCAATAAAATGCAATATGTAATTTCAGCAAATGTAATTATGATTAAAGTATAGCAATTTTAATTTTTTTGTTTAAGTAACTGGAGATAGCAATTGCTTTGCCAAGATTCCAACTGTTCATGATACACACGAAAAATACTTTTCAGGGTTGTTTGTTTTTTTTTTTCTTTCCCCCATATAAAATTTCTGTCTGTGGGAGCCCAGGGGGTACCCCTGGCCTCCCTGGGGGTCTCAAAACCCCCCTGGCAAGGGTCTCAAAGACTCCTGAGTGAGACCCTGGTGTCACAGGCACTGAATTCTAACCCCTGAGGGAAGTTGTCAGCACAAAGAGAATGGAAACAGGTCACCAAAATTAGTGAAGTGTAAATTAGACTTTTAGAATGTAGATAAATAGGGTTTTTGGAATGTTTATGATAACGGACACGTGGCCAAGATGGAGAATTTGAGGGGTGGACACCTTTTCCTCCTTCTTCTCCATGTCATCCATGTTGGGTGACACGTTGGCACTCTTGGATTGGATGTGGTCAGGGCTGGACCATTTAATAAAATTGTACTGTATTGGAAAATTGTTGTAAACATGTAGCATGTAATTTAAACTATATAAGATAAGCCCTGCCTTCACCAGGCAGATTCCACCATGGATGCCAGGCTGAGCAGTCCCTGCTGGCCAGGCAAAAAGTCCCTGAGATATGAAACAATAAACAATCCTTGGAACAAGAGAAAACTGTCTCCAGCAATCTCTCTTCGGCTGCTTCAGAGAAAACCAGGGTTTGAACCACCTTCATGTCCCTCTGGGGTGATCTCGGGGCAAGGGAGAAACCTCAGACTGGGACACTGTCTGTAGCTGTACATTTGGTACATATCCAAACTGTGCCAAAGATTTCACATATTCTGAACTGTTTCATTCTCTAAGTGACAGTTTTTACTCCAAGTTATCAATTCATTTATTTCTGGTTCCCATGCACACACAAATTCTTCCTCCTCCCCTTGAAAGTGTTCTGCAATGTCTGATTCAGCAGAAATTTTTTGTGGGAATAAATGTAGATTAATATATATATAACATATATATATATATATGCATATATTCTTAGACAAAAAATATGTCTAAGTAGCTAAACAAAAAAAGGGGTGTGTTTTTTTCAGTCTTGAGAAAATTAAAAACCCCTGGTAAGGCTAACAGCATAAAAGTAATTTTCATTTCTTAAATTAGCCATGCATGTGGAGTGATCCCATTAACAAAGCCATCATGCCTCTTAAATTAAGTATTAATTTAATTTTAATTAGGTATTCATTTCAATCAACAGGGAACCACAGTACACATGAAACTTTGGAGGCTATTTTGCAAAAAGGAGCAGACTAAAAGTTAGAAATGGAAATAAACAGACATAATTAACTGAACTTAGCAGAAGCCTCTGAGTCTCTCCATTTAAAGAGGTTTTTGAAGGACCAGATTCACTTGGGATGATTCCTTGCCTTTAGCTGGCTTTCTAACAAATCAGCCGGAGAGATAATATATTATAAAGAGCTGTAAGCATGGTAGGCTGTATTTAGTGATTGAATCATCGTGCTGGTAACTCAGTTAAAGATCCAGGCCTAAGCACATAGAGCTTGAACTGTGAGTGTTCTTGCATGAGTTAAGATGCTAAGGCTGAGTGTGCCTTTGGGACACAGCTGGGATATCACCTCATCCACACAGCCATGCATCTCTGGGGAGATAGGATTGGATCACTTTCTTCTTGGAGTTCAGGGAAGTAGCCCACCATTTTCAGGTTGTAGCTGTCTCAAAATCTCATTGGAAGGTCTGGGAAAGGGCATCAGGAAAGCCATTCCCTGTAACAAAGGATGGGCACTGTCAGGTGTGTGAGGCTTTGAGGATCGGGGAAAATATTTACGCAATTGTGAGATGCGAGACTTGGCTGTCTGTGCTTGATCTTCCAGCACACTTAGCACTGACATGATTTAGGATGAGGAACCTCTTCCAAGACTGTACTGCAGTCAGGCAGACTTTGTGAGTTATATAGGAAATGGAAAGATGTCCCAGCCCCTCATTTCTAGTAGAAAAATTTAGTAGAACTATAAACACCTTGAATATTCTGGTTGATGGAAATCTCTCTTTTGTGGGAGTCCAGGGTACCTCCCTGGCTCTTCTGGGGATGCAAAAACCCCCCTAGCAGACCCCTCTGAGACCCCTGAGTAATGTCCAAGAGTCGCAGGGGCTGGATTTAGCCCTTGGTAAGGTTTGCCAACACTGGGGGAAGAAGCAATGAATATGAAAGTGAGTAGAGTATAAATTAGAATATTAGATTGTATAATAAGTAGGTTTTTGAATTGTTTATATTAAGGGCCATGTGGTCAAGATGGAGGATCCTGGGTGTGGTGGGCTTCTTCCTCCTTCTTCTTCATGCCCTCCATGTTGAAGTTGCATCCTGGGAGCCACAGTTTGGATGGGGAAAGAACTGGACATTGTAAAGAGATTGCATGGCATTGGAAAGAATTTGTAAATATTGAATACGTAGTTTTAGGTGTAAAAATTTGGCACAGCCTGCCCAAGGGCAATTCTGTAATGGTTGCCTTGCAGAGCGGACCTGTGCTGGGCTGGCTGAAACATTTTGGAAGATAAGATAAATAAACAGCCTTGAAACAACACAAGGTTGTGTCAAGCTGCTTTCTTGCCGGTGACTCTGAGAGAACCCAGACTCCTGACAATCTGCATGTCCTCTCTGAGGAGGTCTCACGTCTAAAGAGACCCTCAGGCACCAGAGAAGTTGTTGTGTCCAAGTTACTGCTTAGATTGTTGACATTTTCCACTAATTTGCTAATCTACAATTTTTGTACCCTATGTGAACCAAGAAAACGTTCCTAATATGCAAAATAATTGTTTCGCTAATTATGGATTGCAGTCTCACCAGTGAAATGTTAGCCCAGCTGCAACACCATTAACACATAACTAAAATGATGAAGCTCATTCTCAGAATGATAAGATCCTGCTCCCAAGATCTGAAATTTGACCGTTTGGGGCTGTCTTGCAAGCTTAAGATTACATATAAGCATCCCAAGTGCTTTGGTAGGAGTATGATATCAAGGAGAAACATTATATAGATGAATTAATGTGGATTCATCCTTGCATGGATGCTACCAAAAGTCTCTTACTCTATCTTCAGTTCCACCAAATACCCAAATTTGCTGTATTTCATTTGAGAGATACATAGTGGTGGTGGTGTGGTGTGGTTGTGTTCTATGTTATGCACAAAACCAGCTCATTTAAAGACAATTTTATTTCAATTATGAAGAGTTAATGGGTGGTGAGCTGTCCATAACCACGAGCCTTTGACCTCCTCCTACACCCACAGCTGCAATTCCAGTGTTACATACAGTTCATTCCATAGCAGCAACGAGTTATTATTAACCCTAGATAAAGAGATATGGAACAGTAAGACTTACACTATACAACCATGCTAAGCTAAGAAAAAGCTCTCCATTTCATAGGAAAAAAAAAGTTACTGACTAAATCTTGATTTGGCTTTCTTCTGACCTTTCCTGCCTTATACATAAAAGCAGAAATATAGGTAGAAATGGTAAAGACACTTGTGTATTTGGGTCTTCATTTCACCAAGTGAGTCAGACTGATGAGCAGTTCACCCATAGAAATGCATGTCTAACTGCTGGTGGGAAATATGTATCTTTGTTATTACAAAAATTCTTCCCAAATTTAATTATACTAAATTAATGAGTAAATATATTAAACATGTTTTTCCTATATCCACCAAGCTTTGGATAAATTGGTGGTTTTTAACATGTCTAAGCCACTAAGAAAATAGCCAATATTCACTATTATTAAATGTGTATCTTTATATTAACCATACAGCTGAAAAAACCCAAACATTTCTAACATTATGACTCAAAAACTGACCCAAATAAATGAACTGGATCTCCATATGGTGGAGAGATTAGTGCATGAGCAAAAAGAAACTATTTCCTATTTCCTGTAAAATTAAATTTAAAGTGTGAACAATGTCAAACTAAAAGCCCTGGGGAATCATTAGCTGCTTTCCATTGGTACAAAATAATTTCTAAAAGGATCTGAATGACCTGTGTGCCTCACAATCCAAGCCTACAGACACTGGCTGTAGGAATGAGTGAATTTTCAGTGAATTTTCAGTCTCTGGCACCACTGAAGTCAGCAGCCTTCCTTTCAATGGTACAGATAAGCAGAGGTTCTGGCCCTGCATCACTCCTCCCTGCTGAGCCTGCCATGTGGACTGACAGTGGTGCCAGATGCAGTAGAGGAATAACTGCCCTCTCAGTGGGGCATAATCCCTGGTTTTCAATAATTCCTGTCGCATCTTGTGCCCTCTTAAACACTGCAAATAATTTCTGATAAACCCTGAAGTACTTTGATGCTTAATCCCCAGTCACAGCAAACACAAGAATATTCTGCCATGGTGAGATGCCTTTTATTTCTTCTTGCCAGGTATCATGCATTTATTACACTGCTGAGGAAAAGGGATTACATAGGCTGAGAATCTTGAACAACAGACCTGCTCAGACCTCAAGCTGTTGCTAAAGATGTCAGTGATGTAATTTGGATCTTTTCATATGGTTTTAGCCACAAGTCAAACTTGTATTTGCTTATTTATTTCAAGACCAGATCCAAATGCTAATTAAATGAGTAGTGTTCTGTTAGCAGCAGCATCCTGTGTCTGCTCAGCCATGTATTTACAAATAGTCAGTTGCTCCAAGAGTTTTTCAGAAGTGGCTCTGTGAATAATTGATGTGTTTATTAATGCAATACAACTTTACCAGGTCTTACTATAGAGTATGTTCCTGCTCTGGTAGCTGCCTTGAAAAATTAATTCAGTGCTGAAACAAAAGTTAAAAAAAGAAAGATCCTATTTGTGAAACTCTCTGTCTCGTTGAAGATCTCTTACTCCAGTGCAAGTTGATCCCAGCTGATAAAGTGAAATGTCCTTTGACCAAAAATAAGTCATAGAGGACTTGATTCAATAGATATTCAACTACAAATACATGGGACTACTGTTATCCATCTCAAGCCTGCACAGAATCAAGGTTTGCACATTGTAATAAGTGTCACACAACTTTTCCTGCAATGTGCATAGAAACCTACCTCAAGAGATTAATCTTTCACTGAACATTCAGTAGGAGTGACAGACATATAAGTTAGAATTGCCTTAGCAGTAAATTTCTCCTCAGTCACTCTGGTGAGAAGAGCACAGACACAATCACAGTGCTGCTTCCTTTGGGATGTGGGGGAAAAGAGGAGCTGTGGACATAACTATGAGTCCCACAACACTGTGTGAGCAGACTCGTGGCATGGGCTCATGTGTCCCAGCTGAACATTAAATTCCTCAGGATCACCAGGATCAGCAGAGCACTGCAGTGAGCACTCCTTGTCCAGCAGAATGTACAATAAATTATGTTCATGGCTTGCCTGGTAATGATTGCACAATGAATAATAGTCAATCTCCAGCTTAATGCATTGCCTCACTGAGTGACCAGCACAAATAGCACAGTGACACCTCATAAGACTGTGTTCTCCAGATGTAGGACAGTGTCCAACTCTGCACATCTCCATGTGCCTTCCTTGGCAGGAAGAGCTCCATTAGCTCACCTCACACCTATGCAGGAGAGTTCTGGCGGTGTGGAACCCTGAATTTAGTTGCTGCAGATTGATTTGTGATGTTTGCCAATGACTGTCGTAAATGCAGCATTACTGTTTCTGTGCCATTGAACATGGCCTTCCCAAGAAAAATTTTTAAAGGGAGAAGAACTGTAGGCAAACTAAAATGCTTCAGAATGCCTGATTTGTTCATTAAGGATGTTCTTGCTTTATCATTTTGTAAATTGATTTGCACTTGAGCTTCCAGTCAAGGCTGGTCACTCATTAATCCTATTTCACATGCACAAATGAGTATCTGGCTTATGTCCTGAAGCCTCATTCTTCACATTTTATGCATATTTATCTACAAGACACACATGGAGAAGAAAGAGATTGAGCTCCATAACTACAGCAATCCCATCTATTCTACTCACCTAAACGACTGAAACAGCTTTACAAAAAAAGACAAATATTCTCCTGAGGATAGAAACGGAAACAAAACCAGTTTGTACTAGAATCCAAGCTCATGGGTACAAAGTTAGCAGCCCTATTAATCAGACCTTGCTGCCTATTTTAATGTGGACCAGAGAGAAGCCAGCCTTTCTTGGATCACCCTAAGATGCTCATCTGAACTCCAGGCACAACCTACAGTGCTTCAGACCCTGCCAGCACAATTCAGACAGTGAACCTGCATCCAAGGAAGCCATGATGGCACAAAGAAAGTTATAGCTGTAGACACACTCCCTGTAACTAAGCCTTCAACATTTGTTCCAGCCTTTAAATGCAAGGAAAATGAACATAATTCACAATTTCATCATGCCATAAAAAGTAGAATTGAAGTGATTTAACTGTATGTCCTTTACTCAGTACAGTCACTATGCTTTCCTTTATAAATGTTACTAACACAAATCATGAAAGCACTCTTCTTCTAAAGAATTATGTAAGAAACATAAATCTTTCTATTTCTATTTCTTTAATAATTTCAAGTACTAATGGAAATTTAGGGATGTACTCATAAAATAACCTTTTTTCCTGTTGCCTGAGTTTCACGTGCAGCAATACAAGACTTACTGTGCTCCTATTTTCTAAGCTGCTAATAAAATTCAGTATTCAACAACCCAAAAGGATGTACATCAACCTGGATGTCACACCCCTGTTAGGGAAACATTAAAAGGAGCCTCTGCTGCTCTAATGTCTGTGAAAACATTTTATGAGCACGTACATAGAAACACAAACAAACCCTCAGAACTGAAAATCTATACTTACATTTTCACTCTCACTTTACTCTGCTGCCCATTTTAGAACATTTAGGGGTTTTTTGTAACCAGTGTAAAGGACAGCAACATCATTTAAAATCAAACCATCAGACCTGTGTTAATGGATTTATGGCTGAAGAAAATTGATGAGGTTGCAGACAGGTCCATTAATGACCATGAGAAATTGCAGCACAGGCTGATGCAGGAAGCCAGGAAAAGTTTCAATTGGCATTGTGAAGAACAGCTGGATTTCACAATCTGTGAAGGAGAGTTGCCCAAGTGATGGCCAGCATGAACAGGAAACCTGGAGGACATGTTGGGAAAGGGAATCTTGCAAAAGAAGAGCACCATCAACTTCAAATTTGACATTGGCCAAATAATGCCGTGCAAAACCCCAAACCTGGGACCAGATGTATCTAGATGGAATCAATGGGGAAGAAGATGACCAGAACTGAGTTGTTTATTTTGACAGGCATTGTACTGGAGAAGGTGAAGTGTGAGGACAACTGAGAGGCCTAAACTCACATTCAAGGCCTCCATGTCCTTTGTGACATCACCAGGGGGTGGATTGTGACCTCGTGTCTTACGTAATACGCTGTCTGTAACTGACATATTTCAATGGTCACATTCAATTGTGTCATCACTGGTGACAGAGGATGATGCTACCAAGTGATGATTGTGACATCAGAGGAGATGATTGCAGCATCACGCCCCTCGCTGCTGTATAAGGTGCCAGCACAGCCTGGTCAGACTGGCTTGGTCCTGGACTGCTGACGAGGATGATTGCTGAGGCCCGTGGTCCTCAGCTCTTCCCTAGGCATCTGTGACACACAGACATGGACAGGGATACGGATGAGGACATGGAATGGCCATCTGAGTCCAGCAGCCAGGCAGGGACAGCTGCCAGTGGCCTGGCTAAAAACAGCCCCTGTTACCCAATGGCTGTGGGTGGCCTCCTGCCTGAAGTCTGGGCAGGACTTTTTTGCCAAGAACAGCATCTCTTGGACCCAGTGCAGACCTGGCTGCACCAGCGTTTGGTGGGGATATACTGGAATCAGTGGTGGCTGGTGGAGAGTGCAGAGAGCAGCATCCTGCACAGCCTGTGCATCCATGGCCCTGTCGCAGAGGTCTTGATCCAGAGGCTGCAACATTTACTACAGGAGCATACAGGACCATTGGTCCACAGCATCATCTGTCTCATTGAGAGCTGGTGCAGTGAGAGGGCCAGGGACCTGCTGCACTCCCTTGCTGCCAGGGATAAGGGGGATGACCCTGGAGATACCTCTAGCTCCAACAGCTCGAGCTGGGGCTTGGGTCCAGCTGGAGCCCACAATGGTCCCAGCCACTTCCCTTCTGTCCCCATCCCCAGAGAGCAGATCTATCCCCAGGAGGAGCCAGGGCAGAGAGTGGCCACAGGTCCCTCTGCCCAGGGTTCCAGTCACAGCCCCTCCACTCCCAGACAGGACCACTTTTCTGTGGGGTCACAGAGCCACTCAAAGAGGAAGGCTCACAGGCCCCTGGATGCTCCCCAGCCCAGGAAGAAGCCCCGCTGGCAGCACAAAGGGGGCTGGGGAAAATCTTCACAGAAGAAAAAATAAATGTCTCATTCCCTGACACAGTCTCTGGGCATGTCTTTCTCCCCCTTGTCCTGGTGCCTTTCTCTGATTTCACTCCAAACCCTCAGCCAAGAGCCTGTGGAAATGGAAGAGTCTCAGAAAAAGCTCTGGGTGATGCTTCCAGAGGAGTCATGAGTTGACTCAAACTTCATCACAGATAAGAGGAAAGCTGATGAAGCCTGACACAATTTCTGCCTAAGCCATAAGTGAAAAAGGTACAGTTTGCTGATGATCAGCAGAGGAAAGGTACAACCTGAAGGTACAACCAATTAGAGCTTTTGCAATCACTGGGGGGAAAGAAATATTTGCACTGATGGAGAAAATAATGATATAAAAGAAAGGCAGGAAGAAAGGGAAAAGTGCATCAAACCAGGCAGAGGAAGAGGAGGTAATACAGAAGCATGGCTCATATGAACACTGATCACAGACATCTCCAAGTGTTGTTACAGGTGTTATTGCTTTTGTTGGAGAGAAGGAAGCATTTGTAAAGGCAGCTGAAGAGAGAAAGAGAAGTAATAACATTTAATACATGACCTTTTGGTTTCTCATGTTTCTCCAAACAAGAATCTCAGTGGTTACCTTGAGAAATGCTCCTGACCTGTCAGCAGCCACAGTTCAGTCTACAAGAGTGGGCTGGCAAAAGCTGGATGGTAAAAGTTGCTCCCCAGGAGGAGAGTGTAGAAGTCAGCTGGCCAACAGCTTCACACAGTGAGATGAGGGTCAAGAGCCAGGGAACAGCTCAGGAGGTATCCCTTGCTGTCCCCCCATGAAAAACAAGGGGCAGGACCAGAGCTGAAAGAGCCACAAACTGCAAAGCCCAGCTCTCTGGGGGCTCTCTGCTACTGGCCCTTGTAGGAAACAACATCTTTGAGGGCAAGGGCACATGAGACCCCAGCTTCCAGCACCAGAATTCACACTTTAGAAATCCCAAGACCTGCTGTAACAGATTGACTATTTTTCACCAGTGTTCTTCATTGCTAGAAAACACATTTTCCTCAGAAACCCAGAAGAAAAAGGGATTTTGTTGCAACACTGAAATATTCAGAAAAATCCCAGTAAGTCTTTCATTTTGAGTGGATAAGACTTAGTCTGGGTTTTCCAGTAATGCCTTAGTGTTAAACAGTGTGAGACATCAGTGAAGGAGAAATAATGCTTCCAAAAATTCTTGGGATGAGTCTGACAGATGTACACACTCTTGTCACGCCAAAGTTAAGTATTTCAGTGCTTTTCAAATAAATTCAATTAAAATTTATATTTTGAGACCAACACACAGTGCCAGTGCTATCTAGATGTTGAAATCCTTCAGAAACAAAGCAAGAAATACCATTGGGTTCAAAGGGTTAATCAGCAGAACTGAAACATGGTGTGGTTGTGCTGCCACGCCTGCTGCTCACAAGAAAGGCTTCACACATGCACCATCAGGTAAATCAAGTAAATCAGTCAAGATGACTAGCAAAACTCTGAAAAAAGAGAAAAAATTTAATTTATTTGATGGCTAATCATTTAATTACTTTGTTTTGCAGTAAAAAGATAGATAAATTTGGGTTAAAGCAATGGATAGGACTTGAGAAATCTAGATTTCAGACTGTCTCAAGTGCAGAAATCCAATTTTGAAACTGGGATTTTAGTCTCATCCGTGCATCTCAGTTCCCATCTATTTATCTTCGGAAAATGAAGAATGAGGCCATGATTGCATGAGCTATTCTGTTACTATGGAAATGGATGGCACAAAAGAGCCTATTAATAAATATTTGAAAAATCTGCAGCCACCTCCTTACCATCTTCGCAATAAATCTTACCCCTCCCACCCCATATTGTTTTGCATTACTATTTTAAGGAAAGGTGTGCATATTTCAAATGTTGGGCTTTATATAAGGCAATCCCATCATCCATGTTCTCATGGGGAGAAGATACAGTACTTGTACATTCTGTACAAAATTGTAGGCATGCCTTACTCAGAAACACAGCAATATACAAACATGAAAAGTAGCCATAAATATGCAACGGGGGTTTTGTGTGGTTTTTTGGGGTTTTTTTTTGTTTGTTTGGGGGTTTTTTTGTTTTTGTTTTTTTGGTTTTTTTTTTGGAAGATAGAGAAATCCTTATTTCTAAAATCTAAATCAACTTATTGTTAATTCTTGTGCATTCAAAAGGATTATTCAACAACATTTACCAGGTGTGCAGGGAAGAAATAAGGACACTGAAGCACCTAAAGTACAAATTCCTTATTTTCCTTGGGTTATTTTACTAGGCTCTGTGCACTGAGGCTTACATCAGATAGTGATCCATGTGTGACTTTCAGTTTCTACCTCTGGAAAAAAGGAGCAGGCAGCTCAGGATTATTACAAGGATGCTGTGAGGTCATGCAGGAGAAAATTAGGAGGGCCAAAGACCACATAGAACTTAATCTGTCCACTGCTATAAAAGACAACAAAAAGTGTTTATGTAAATATATCAGCAACAAAAGGAAGGTCAAGGAGAATGCTTTGTTGGATGTGAAGAGAAACAGAGAGATAAAGAATGAGGAGCTGCCTTCTTTGCCTCAGTCTTTAATAATGAGACCACTTGCTCCCAAGGTAGTGAGCTGGAAGAGAGAGGCAGGGAGCAGAATAAAGCCCCCATAATCCAAGAGGAAATGGTCAGTAAACTGCTGTGAAACTCAGCCCAACAAAAGTCCACGGAGCTGGATGAGAATCACCTAGGGAGCTGGTGGAACAGCTCATCAGCTGTTTAACATCTTCACTGGTTGCCTGGTGGAGGGAATCAGTGCACCCTCACTGAGACTGCAGGCAGCACCGGGCTGGTGGGAGTGTGGATCTGCTGGAGGGCAGGAGGGCTCTGCAGAGGGTCTGGACAGGCTGGGTCCATGGGGTGAGCCCAAGGGGTGAGGGACAACCAGTGCTGGGTCCTGCCTCGGGTCACAGCAGCCCCCTGCAGCTCCAGGCTGGGGGAAAAGTGGCTGCAAAGCTGAGACAGGCCCTGTGGGGGCTGTGGCAGCAGCTGGACACGAGCCCAGGGGTGCCCAGGTGGGCAAGTGGCCCCTGGGCTGTGCCAGCCGTGGGGTGGCAGCAGGAGCAGGGCAGGGACTGTCCCTGTGCTGGCACTGCTGAGGCCACAGCTCAAGTGCTGTGCCCAGTTCTGAGCCCCTCACAACCAGAAGGACATTGAGGGGCTGGAGCATGTCCAGAGAAGGGAACAGAGCTGAGGAAGGACCTGGAGCACCAGGACAGGCTGAGGGACCTGGAGGTGCTGAGCCTGGAGAAAAGGACGCTCAGGGGGAACCTTCTCACTCTACAAAACTCCCTGGCAAGAGAGGGCAGCCAGGGGAGGGCTGGACTCTGCTCCCAGGGAACAGGGGAAAGGACAGGGGGAAACAGCCTCAAGCTGTGCCATTGGAGGTTTAGATTGGATATGAGGAAAATTGTCCACAGAAGGGGATGCAAAGCGTTAGAGCTGACTGCCCATGTAAACGGTGGAGTCACCATCCCTGGAAGGGTTCCACAGATGTGTGGATACAGCACCTGGGAACAGGATTCATGGCAAACGTGAGGTAGTGGTGCTGGGTTGATGATTGCACTTAATGACCTCACAAGTATTTTCCAACCATGGTGAATCTGTGAGTCTGTGAATTAATAGGGTTTTTAATTAATTACCTCCTTTAAGAATGTTGAGTACTGATCAGGAAAAAAATACAATTCCTTGACAACTGCAGAATCAAAAGCATGAAAAATTAACAGGCTGAGGTGGATGTTTTCATCCACCCAGTTGTTCATTTTTTTTTCTCCTCAGGTCTCTTGGTGCTATGAGAAAATAATTTGTGCTTTCTACGCATATTTCAGAACAAAGCAGGATTTATAATAACCCTGAAACTGGCCAATTGATACTGCCTTTACATAGAAAAAATGTATTTGTCTGATTATTTCTCATATGACAGAGAAATGCCAGTGGATACAAAATTGGAATACGTTACAAATAGACTCAGTAAGACTGAACTAAAATCTTCTGTATGAACATCAGGAAAAGCAGTAGGAAACAATGTGAGACTTTTATGCAATATTCCTGTCACTATGAAAAGAATGAAGTGTGATCCAGTGGGATTTATCCCTAATACAAGGCATCTAAGGATATTGCCAGATAATGAGGTACCTGACCAAACACAAATAAAAATGTTGTGTGCATGTTTCTCACCATGACTGCAAGGTGATAGTGATAGCATGAGCCCAGGCTGGCAAAAGGAATTAAAGCAACAAATCTCCCTATGAGATTTAAAAGGAGAGAATACTGTTCATTTTAAAGACTGCAAGTTACTCTGCAGAGGAAAAATTACACTGGAAGATGCTGATTTTATATTTTTCCATACTTTGACTTGGCAATAAAAGTAAAAATCCATTACAAAAATGATGCAGTCTAGAAAACTATTGTATACATTCAGGGATTTTTCAACATACATTCTAAAACAATTAGAGGAGAAGCAACAAAATACAGTTGTAAAGAAACAATTATCTTGAAGATGGTGGTTTTCTGCTGAGACCTTGGAGGGGTCATAGCTCAGGCTAGTTTACATTTTTACTGTTTAGAAAATTATTTAAATATGTCCGTGGTTATATTTGCAAAGGACAAAAGGGGAAAGCATAAAGCTGAGAGAAACCATTTTCAGATGAATTTCATGTGTGGAACCAAAGAACTTTTGGCTTTCTAAAAATAAAGAAAAGGAGAAGAAAGAAAAGAAAAGTTATCAGATATTAAGTTATACAGCTTGCATTTTTGCTCTTGAAAACTTCAACCCATGTAGGTAGTCCATGGTTATTTCCCCCTGAAAATGCCTCTAAGGTGTGTATTCCTTTATATGCACACAGAGATATCCAGCAAATATTTGTCTGCTGCCCAGGAGCCAATGAATCTGGTATCTAAATCCTTTCCAAAAAGTGCTCCCACAGGGAAGTTCTGCTTTCTGCCAGTTAATAGCACATCTGGAAACCAGGAGCCCTTGATTTTAAAATGCATTAAAAATGGGTTAAAATCCTTACCAGGCACTGGCTACAGCTACTTGCACTCTACAGACTGGAAGATTTTGGTGTGTGCAAGCAAATCCAGCACACCAGCACAAGCCTCAGCATTACAGGAGTTCTCAGCTGGGAGTCAGGTTCTCTGTGGGGTCTGGCAAAGACCATGGTCAGAGCTGAGGGGCTGTGGGAAAGGCTTGTCAGAGGCTACATAGTGATTACTGTCATTATGGAAATACACCATGGGAGCAATATAAACAAGAATGCTAAATCTAAAGAAAAACATGGACATGAGATACAGGAAAATCTAATGATTTAATTATATTTGTTTAAATCACTTTGATGTAAATTTTTTGTTGTTGTTGTTGTTGTTTGTTTTAGGTTTTTTTTTGTTTTGTTTTGTTTTGTTTGTTTTGGGTTTTTTTTTATTAAATTTTTTTATTTTTAGGTATTTTTATTATTTTGTCACTATAATTGTGAATTGTCCCCACTTTTATGTATAAAGAAAATGTGAGCTTGTTTGGACATGAGCAGGTTGGTCCCTGCTGTTGCCTGCTTGCCAGCAGTGTAACCTGAGAACGTGTTCAGGCTTTGTCCAGAGCTGGTGGGGGCTTGTAGCCACTGCTGCTGGATGCTGGCCAACATGTTTGGGATTGCTTGGGCTTGTCCCCCATGCACAGGGGCATGCCAGAGCCCACCAAGACAGTGCCTATAAAAGGGGCAGTGACCAAAGGAGGGATGGACGTGTTGGCAGAGCACAGACTCCCTGCACCCCCAGCGCTGCTCCTGTTCCTTATCAATTAACTAATAAATTGCCTTATTGATTGACCTGCCCGATTTTAGTGAGTAATTTATAACAGGCTGAGAATTTATAACAGCTGAGCCTCCCTGGAGCCGTGCCCCCCAGGCAGAGCCAGCACAGTGAGGCTCAATGGAGCATCAGCCCCATCCCCTCTTGCCCTCTTTCCCTGTCCATGTCCACAGGGGATGGGATGGGATGGGATGGGATGGGATGGGATGGGATGGGATGGGATGGGATGGGATGGGATGGGATGGGATGGGATGGGATGGGATGGGATGGGATGGGATGGGATGGGATGGGATGGGGCAAGCACTGGCCCTGTGACCCAGCTCTGCCACTCACCTGCCCGCACTGGCTTGAACCTCTCTGTCCTTTCAGGAGACCATTTTGGGGCAGCCCCAGGGCCTTCCTCCTCCTCCTCATCCTCCTTCATCCAGGCCTGCCCAGGAACACTGGAAGGTCCCTCTGCCATCCTGCTGCCTGGCCTTGAGGGCTCTGACATATGGAAAACACAAGGTCAGCAAGGAGCAGGGTGGTGCACGAGGGATCCTCACTGTGTCCTGGGCTGTTTCACCATGTCCCTGTCCTCTCACATCCTTCAGGCACTGTGGGTGTTGCTGCCAGCACCCATTTCAGTTGCTTCAGATTCTCAGCATTCTCACTGACAGCATGAAGGCACAACCCTAAACAGTAGCCAAATTGCCTTTGCTATTATTCACCTTCCTTAAAGCTACCTGTTTGCTGTTGTTCATTTTGGAAACCAATGGAAGAAGAGATCCTGAAAGTATAAAATGCATCTTTTGATGGTCCTTTCTCCTCATGCTGTGAAACTTCCACTTTGGTTCAATATCAAAACTGTTAGATGAATAACCCATGCAGAGGGAAAAGAACAAATTCAAAAAACTTGAATAATTTTTCAGCCTTTAGCAAGACAAAGAAATACATATATATATGTGTAATTCTTTTACCATACAGGAGAATCATTGGCTGTACATACTCCTGTCTGGTATTTGTTTCCTTTCTTTACAGCCCTTTTCATGATCTAAGCTGCATTTCTTTAGCTCTAGTAGTTAGACTTGCATGGGAACATGTGTAGGAAAGTGCTTTATAGCAAGCATTAAAAACTATAATGCTATAACAGCCCAAACCAGAAGTATGCCCATCTGTCTTAGCAAGTTCAAAGGACAAAAGGCACAACATTTTTGATAGTAATGAAAGAAATAACAAAGAAGATTCAAGTAGAAAGAAACAAAGAAGAAAGTTTTAAAAAATCAAGAACATGTCAAATGAAATGATAATTTCAAATGTAAACATCAAATAAATGGGAAATTGATCACTAAACCAATCTTCTGTTACTGTAACTATTGCAAACCACAGTATTTATTTTCAGGTAAGTATAGTGGAACTAATATATTTAGTAATGGAGATATTTTATGCGTTCCCTGGAGAGACATCAAACGAGTAATGGTATTTCTAAAGCAGTTAGTGGTGATTTAAGTTCTAAAGGAAAATGTTGTTCCCTGTGCATGCAAGATGTTTCTATGTTTAGATTATGGATAAAATAGTATCAGAACTACTCTGTCTGTGTGAACCATACAGTTTCCAGACAGAGTGGAAGAAGGTGTGTTTGGAAATCAAACCCTCCACAAGAGAGGATGGAACACCCTGAGTTTGCTGCAGTTGTGATATGACTTCCCCAGGTGGACTCCCACCTGTGCTGGGCTCCCATTGAAATCCAGCTTTGTTTCACACAACAAAGAGCACAAATCCAAACCTTTCCAAAGAGACAAAAAGGTAAATTAATTTCCTGGCAGGTGTGTGCCTGGATTGGATGTAAAAGAAGATAGACTTTAATTTTTAGCTTTAACAGAGTAAACCCTGCTTTTTCCCCCCTTTTTCCACAAGTCTTTTTCAAAAAATTGTAGTTTCTCTATCCTGAATACTGACAACAGATACCTTAATTTTTTTGCTTACTTTTCTTTGGTTTAGAATATTTTCATGTTTCCCTAATAAAAAGACATTCTTCACTGCAGGACACATCATGAGGTGAAGTTTCAAGTCTATGAGATGTCCACAACCCCAGTACTTCCCTTTGACATGAGCTGCAAGATACAGATGGTCAAGCCAATATTCCTGGACAAGAAGAGGGAGATGTATCTTCCATTGCTTGGCAAGAAGATTTTCCAGCAAGCAGAAGATGCAGGAGGGCATCTAAACTCCAGGAGCCATGCAGAATTTGTCTGCCTCTCTCAGTTTGTGTGTCACTGATAAACACACAGGCCCACAGCCACACATCTGGATGAGGAATAGTCCATACCTTATCAAGTCCAGGAGAAACATTCCACAATCACTCCTGAGCTATCTTAGACAGTGAATAAACTACCTGTGACAGCAGCCAGAACGAGATGGGATTATTACTGAAAACTCCCCTGAAAAATCCAAGGTTTTTTTCCTTTGCCACAGCCCTCACTACAATATTTCACCATGACCTTTAGTCCTTCTGCAGTTACTCAGGCAACAAATGCCACTTCCCTCTGGCAGAGGCACAGGCAGCCTGAATGGGCACAGATGATGAGAATTTCTTCCACTTGAGCTACCTGGGCTCTTCAATGTCCCTGACATGCTTCCACAAGCTCAGCTCACTTGAGGGAGGATCACGATCCTGGCAGACCTGAGCAGCATGTCCAGCACACAGGGTGACTCAAACCAAGGCATCACAGCTTCAGCTCTAACAAGACTGGGGCAGTCACCACACTAAACAGATCATAGAGATATTCAGCTGAGACTGGGGAATGTACAGAGACATTTTAGTCAGGGAAGAGCAGCACTAGAACAGCCTGAAGTGCTGTTTGCAGCCAGAACAAATCTAAGTGAGGAGGCAGAAGAAAGAGGCAGATGTTGCTTGTGAAGTTCAACAAAGAACCATTTCACACCAAGTTCATTCCAAAACTGAGGTGCATTTTCAGGGCAGTTAACACGACTTTTTGCTTTGCAGTTTTGTTTGTTGTATAACAGACTTTATGTTCTCTCCTCTTACACTCCAAAGCCCAGAGACTAAGGTGGCCCCTAAGTGTTGGTTTCAGGTGTTTTGAATTCACTAGACTGAAAAGTATGGCAACTGTGTTATGAGCAATTGGAGAGACATTGTGATCTGAATTGTGATCAGAACCCAATTTTTAGAGTATACAAGGTGTTTATAGAGGGTTTAACTTGCATGGCACTCACATAGGGTTCTAATTTTGGTAACTATGTCCCATTGGTCCCACATTCTTCATGACATCCCATGGCCTGGTAACATTATCTTATCGCGAAGTTTCACAATATATTTCTTGCTCACTTCTTGCCCAAGGAGCATTTATCCATGTCTGTCTCTCCCATGGTTTCTGTTCCATAAGGCCTAAGATACCAGGCCCCTTTATCAGTTCCATTGTACTCTCTGGTTTATTCACCATACTCTGTACATGGTGTTGCAGTAAGTTTGCCTTTGTCTGATGGGATTCTATCTTCTTTGCAAATAGTTCTAGTTATGTTAGGGAAAATTTGGAGTCTAAGTCTTCCCATACTAGGTAAACAGTGTATCTGTGAGAAGAAAGAAAATGATGAATATTCTCTTTCCCATTTTGTAGCCAAGGAATTGAAGAAATAGATGCTAAACTCAATGACTCATTACTTGCTTTTCAGGAATCTGTCTGCCAAGAATTCTCACTTTTATCAGCAATAGAAGTCTCAGATACAGACCCCAGGTAAATTGGACAGAAAATGACACATTTGTTTCTTTGGCTTTTACTATTCACGATGCTGTGCTTAGACCATGTAACCTAAAACACTGGCAGGAACACCCTCTGCCACAAGGACAGTGTAGAAATAAACAGGACAGGATTCATTCAGGGACCACCAGTTAGCTCCCAGAAGATCAGGAACAGTTTGGGTCCTGCATGCCCACCACACCTACATCACCTTAAGGAATACTGCTGGCACAGGTGTTGGAGGAAAAACTGTCTAAGCAGCAGAGATGAAAAGGTCAAGGCAGTGACACAGCTGTGTGCAAATCAGAAAGGGAAAATTGTGTCTTCCTACACTGCAAGGAGATCTTACCTGCTAGCAGCAGGGCACACAGGAGAGTTTCAGCTGAAACACACACCAATGTATCACAGATATACTGAAAAGATGAATACTTTCAAAATGCTTATCAAAAATAAAGGAGTATAGACTGGTTCAATATTGCCCTTGTAGCCTGTAATACCAGGAGACTAGTTAAAAAAATATATTCCCATAAAGCATATTTCACTTTCAAAACTGTCTGTTCTTTCACTTATAACTGCTAAGTATTCAGCAGCAGAAAAACACTGGAATTGCATTTTCAAAGTGGTAACAATTGTGATTCAAAAGTTACAATGCCATGTAGGGAAAAAGAAAGATACGAAACAATAGTGCTTCAAGTGATCAGGCCTGTACGCTGAGTTCTGGTCTTTACAAATTCCTTTTAAACTGGAAAGAAGTCATTCTTAGAAAAAAATCTTAATCTAAAACCATATACCACAATTTTAAGGATCTTCCTTCATAAAAATTAGATTAAAACCCTTTTCTGTTGTTCATTTTTAAACCAACTGTTGGCCCATACACTGAAATGTAATATCCATTATTTACCTTGTGGTGTTTGTAATTGACATTAAATTTTACCAGTACCATAGAAAGTTAGGGAAGAGTCATGCTGCCAGACACAAGATAAGCACATTTCTTCTTAAGTTTCAGCTTCCTTAAAACACAGCCAATAGTAATTTCTCATTCTTAGCCCCAGAGTACTGTGGAAAAGTCAATGTAACCATAACTGTACCACAGCTTTGACTAAACATTCCAATGGACAATCCACATTTCAACCAGCTGCTTCCTCATCTCCAGTAGGACACAGGGCCAGTATTCCTGTGTGTCTCATGACTTTACAAAGGAGGCCTTAAAAAAAAAGGCTTTTCTTGATGAAGCAGCATGTAGACACACATGAGGCAAATAAGGGTCAGGAAACATGGAGAAAGATGTCCCTTCATTTCTGAACTCCTGTCTTCTCCTTTTGGCCTATTCATTACAAATTTTGTTGTAATTCAGTTGCTAGGATAATTTCTGTGAGGTTTCTTATACTGTCTTTAAAGAAAGACAAACACCATCCCACTGAGGCAGAGCAATCCTAATTTAGGTTCTGTTTAAGCTGTTTAAGATGAAATGGGAAGAGATTTTCTAGGTAGTGGATTTTGGTTTTCCTGAGAAAGCCAGCACACAGAGGAAAAGGTGACAGGGCATCTTGGAAACACTCACTCCAAAAGACTGCTCCAGAATGTGATGAGACCAACAATCCTTGTGTCAGCACGTCACCCACAGGGCAGTGAGTGAAGGGACAGGGCTGGGCTGCTCACAAAGGGACCTGGAAGGAGGCAAGAGGAGGCAGCGTCAGCCAGAACTCAGGACAAGCTGGATGCAAGGGAAATATCCACTCTGCCTGAGGGGTGAGCTTCTGCCATATCACCAAATATACTCACAGGAGCCCTCATGCTTAAACCATGTAAAAACATTAAAAAGGGGAAGGAATTAAAAGAGATGGAAGAAATAGGTCTATTTTTTCCCTGCTCTGGAAACTGTTTCCAGTTCAAGAGACGATTTAAAATAAAAAGAACAAGTGACACTAAGCAGAGCATTGCAAGATGACCTTTGCTGGTTTCCACAGATATGACGTGGTTCTGGGAGGGATTTCACATTGTAACTCTGCCCTGAATTTGGAAAAAAAGAGAATAAAGTATTACTGAGGAAAGAAGAATGCAAAACCTCTTGATAAAGACAGCAGTGTGAGTTCACTATCACTGTAAGCCATTAATCCCTTAGGTAAAATAACATCCTTCAAGGTGGGAGGACTTTAGCTTGGATGAAAATGCTGACAAAATTGCTGCCCCTTCCTGTTGCTGCTTCTATCTCCAAAGAAAGAGAAATGTGTGAAATCTGCTGAAGACAGGCAGAGACAGTGAGAAAGAACCAGACATTTGGCAGGAAAAGTGAAAAAAAGAATGTCTTCAATTCTCTCTTTTCATTTCCTCTTCTCCCATTTGACCTTATCTGCTTTCAAGCGGGGAACTCTGTTTGCAACCCCATCAAAATAGTGAAGCTACCCAATGGAACATCTTTTTCCTCCCTTCAGCTCTGCAGAACACGGAGCGATTTCGCTTTCACTGGACAGAGAGGAAGAGTTTCCCACGGGATTCCTCAGTTCCGAGCCCTTTCGGAAAGTTCCCGCGCTGGCCTTGATGCTTTGGGGTGACGCCGCAAGCCGAGGCGCAGGGATGGCTGCGGGAATGGGAGCAGGGCAGGGTTTGCAGCGGCCCCGCGCTCCCGGCCAGCCCCGGCCCCGCCCCGCCCGCGCTGGGCCCGCAGCCCCGGCTCTGCCGCGCTCGTGCCGCCGAGCCCGGCCCGCGCGGGGCCGCGAGCGGGGCCGAGCGCAGCGCCCCCCTCAGGCCGCGCGCCGCGGCCGTTGTGGCGACAGTCGGCGACCGGCGCGATGGCGGAGCTGCCGCTGCCCGCCGGCCTCAAGGCCGGCACCTTCCCCGCCAAGCTGTGGCGCCTGGCGAACGACCCCCGCGTCCGCTCCGTGCGCTGGGACAGCCGGGCCCGGGGGCTGCTCATCGACCGCTCCCTGCTCGAGCGGGAGCTGCTCAGCCCGGGCAGCCCCCGGGCTCCGGCCCCGCGCACCTTCCGGGCCACGCAGTTCCGCAGCTTCGTGCGCCAGCTGTACCGCTACGGCTTCCGCAAGGTGCCGGGCTGGCTCGGCTCAGCCGTGCCGGGCGATGCCGGGGCCTGGCTGCACTACACCAACCCCTGCTTTCGCCGCGACCGCCCCGAGCTGCTGCTGCGCCTGCAGCGCCGGAGCGCGGCCAGCAGGCAGCGGCCGGCGGCGGGGCGGGAGGGGCGCAGGCGCCCGGCCCGCGGCTCCCAGCAGCTGCCCAGGGCGCGGCCGCTGCCGCACGGGCGGGAGCTGCGCAGCCCCCGGCCCGGCCCCTTCCAGCAGCGCCCCGGGGAGCGGCCGCTGCTCGTCCGCCGCCCGCCCTGCGGCTTCCACCTGCTGCACAGGGAGCGGCCGCTGCCGGCCCGGCGGGAGGGGCAGAGCCGCTTGCAGGAGCTCTACGGGGAGCGGCCGCTGCCCGCCGAGCGGGAGCTGCTCCGGATCCCGCCGTGCCACCTGCTCGGGCTCGGCGGGGAGCGGCCGCTGCCGCTCGGGCGGGAAGGGGCCCCCAGCCGCTTGCAGGAGCTCTACGGGGAGCAGCTGCCTCCGGCCGACCGGGAGGTGCTCGGCATCCAGCCCTGCAGCTTGCAGCAGCTCCACAGGGAGCAGCAGCCCCCAGGCTCCCACTCGCCAGGTGGGAAAAGAGTTCTAGCCTTGCTTTTCCATAATGTCATGAAAAGAGACCGCTTGAAGTATTTTTCCACAATGCTCTGTCATTGTGAGACAGAAATTCTCAAGTCTACTAGGAAGAGGGACCTAGAGTGCCAAAAGATTCTGTGCCTGGGTTTCCTGTGTGCTTCCTGGGATGGTTGATCCAAGGCAGCAATAGAGCTCTGTGTCTCCTTGTGGAGCCTGACCAATGTGTTTGGATTCCTGCAGCCACACCAGGCACTTCGGCCCCGAGTGTTCCACCTGGTAGTGCTGGTTGTGCAGCATCGACGGCCTCCAGCTCGGCATGGAATGCTGCTGTGGAACAAGAATCACAGCTAGCCCTTGAAATAGAAAAATGGATTCGAGAAATCAGGAGATCCCTGCCTCAAAAGTCTCCCTCTGCTCAGGTAACCCCATTGGATGGGAATAAAAGAGGCTGTACTGTTAGCTTTTGAATTGTGTTATGTGGCTGAGAAGCAAAGGTTTCAAGTTAATTTCTTTCATTGTTACAGAGTTACCTAATTGTTCTTGGTAAAGTAAGGCCACTAAAAGAATAGGGATGAAAAAGTCTTCCCCCGCTTAGTGAGATTGAAAGAAGTGAGCCTTTGTTGGCCACTTTGGTTGCTCCTTTTCCTGGGATGAATCCCTCATGCAGGAGCATTTATGGTGATGCTTTGTAGGTTGTAACAGGCTTTGTTTGATGGGAAAGAAGAGTGTTTGGAGAATGCCACTGAAGGCCAAGTGTCCCGTGCAGGGAGGGCCATGTGAGAGGTGCCTCAGTTCCAGGAGCAGATGTGGGCTCTGCCTCTTTTGTGCTGCAAGGCCAAGGCAAAGCGAGGGCTGGGCTGCAGCTGCTGCTGCTGCTGTGTGAGCCGTGCCCTGCGTGTGGGCGCTCCCAGAGCCGTATTTGGGGATGGGCTGGAGCTGCAGCTTTCTGTCCTTTTGTTTGACAGATTCAATCTTTGGATGAGGAATCCTGTTTCTCTAACTCTTGCCAGACTTGCCTGAAGTGTTGCAAAGACCTTTTAGCAGTAATTATACATGTTGGCCAAAGAATGCCTCTCTTTCTATTGGTGTGCTGACCCCACTGGCTGCAGTACATTCATGATTGAGAAAGGGCAGGCTCAAGGGGGGGAGTGGGATTTTTTGGATTTACTGATATTTTATTCTCAAGTGGAATTTCTTTTGTCTTCTGTAAACTCACACACAGCAGTTTTCAAAGCATTTTATTAAAAGAAAACATTGCAGGCTCAGAACCATCTTTAGAATCTTTACGATTCTGACAGATGAGGCTATTGCAGAAGAGATGGGTTAGGTTGGTTTTTTTTTACCCTCCAAATTTACAGATTTTTGGCACTGGAAGATGTGATCCTGGAAATATCCTAGGTGCCAAATATTTTCCTGGGTCATACATCTAGGGGCAGCAGCAGAGAGCTCCAAAAAGCACCACCTGGTGATGGACTGTGTGAGCGGCTGGGTGGGGGTGGTGAGATTGCCAGGCAGAAATGAGATGTGTGCTTTTCATGTGGGTTTGCAGCACAGAGCCCTGGGCAGTGCTGGGAGCGAGCTCTGCCCTTGCTGACAGCCGTGTTGTCAACAAGGAGGGCCCCTGGCTTTCTGCTGGCTGATTTCTTGCAGCTCGTGGGATGAGCCAGGGTGAGAACAGTGAGGGCACAGTCCTCTCACTTGGTGTCTTCTGGTTTTCTGCATTTTGTGTTCCCCCCCTGTGCCCCACGTCCCCTGGGAGTGGAGAAGGAGAGTTCCTGTATCCCTGATACGATTCCAAGAAAGTAGTGAGTGATCTTTGGATTTCTTTCTTTCTGTTTTTCTTTCAAGGGGAATGTTAATGTTGCCCCTGAGTCTTCAGGAGAGGGGGATCTGAACAGGGCAGCAGCAGCAGCAGCAGCTTCATGTGTCACCGAGAGCTGTGGGAACAGTTCCCCAGAGCGTGAGGAGCCTGGTAAGGAGAGAGCCCCCATTGGTTTAGAGAGGTGTGAGACAGCTGCTCTGAGCCTGCCTGTGGCAGGAAGGGAGATCAGAAGAGTTGAGATTTTGTCTGCAGACTTGGTGCTTCCTGGTGCCTTTAGTTCAGATCCTGCACTGACAAAACCCTCCGAGCCCTGCCCTCCATGCATCTCTAGAGGCTCTGACACTGAGTCCTGTGCTATGGCAAGAGAACAGGGAATAAAGTTGACCTTGTGGAGCTGTGTCACCAAGCCTGGTGTCTCAATTTTTCTGCTGATTTCCTTGCATAAGTTTTCTGCAGGGTTACAGGGAGGCCAGACTGAGTGACTGATGAAGGATTGGAGAGGAAAAAAGCAGAAAGTCATAGTAGAATTCCAAATCACTGAATGACCCCAGATTAGTGAGACCTAAGATCTGTCTGTCAGCACAGAGAAAGAACAAGGCTGGGCTTCTCTGAGGGAGCTGGGACAGTCTGTGTTTCAAGCTCTCATGGGTGCGAGCACTGAGACTTTATCAAGACACTTCAATGCTTTACACTGTTTTGAACATTTAGAAAGGTCCCTGTTCTCTAAAGAGCAGGCTTCAAATTCCAAGTGAGAATCTGCCTTTCAGACCATCTTGAACATTTCCTGACAGAAGGACAGTTGGTGCCCAAGGGAAATGTGCACGAGGGCCAAGAGTGACTCAGTGTTCCCTTTGCTTCCCAGATCCCATCTGATGGATCTCCCCAGGAGGGCTGCCCTGTGTGGCAGGAGGAGACAGAGGGAGGGCCTGTGACCATCAGGCAGGTGAAATCCCTCTGCCAATAGCCATATATTATAGATCTGTATAGTTGTACTTATCTATATGGTTATATTTCTAGATTTATATAGGTGTATTTGTATGTCTATATTGTTATGTCTATCTATTTATACAGATGTGTTAATAGATCTGTATAGTTTAATTTATATATAGTTGTAGATGTATATAATTACATTTTTATATGTGAAATTATAGATGTGCCTAGATGCGGTTATATACATGTGCAGTTACATTTACATATATATAGTTAAGTTTATAAATAGGCATAGATGTATTTATATATAGGAGTTTAGTTTAGTATCAATCTTTAGTAAAGATTGATATATGTATATATACAGGCCTTTTCTTTGCCTCTTTCCCTCCACGGATCCTTCTTAATCTCTTGTTTTTCCCCTGTGTCCTCTGTCCCCTGTTGCTGTGCTGGTCCGAGCTGGGGCCGGGCCGGGCGGAGCAGCAGTTCCAGCCCCGGGTGTCCCTGGAGCGGTGGCAGCTGCCGCTGGCCCCAGGCAGAGTCCCCTGAGGAGCTGCTGAGGGACGGTGAGACTGAGGGGCTGAGGGGCTGAGGGGGCGCTGGCACTGAAGGGACGGTGACCTTGAGGTGCTGCTGGGGCTGAGGGTGTGGGGCAGCTGAGGGCAATGGTGGCACTGAGGGGACAGGGAAGAGGCACAGGCTGAGGGGGCTGGTGGCTCTAAGGGGACGGGATGGGTGAGAAGGGACTGAGGGGGTGAGAGGACTGCGGGGTCTGAAGAAACTGAAGGGGACTCGGGGTTTGCCGAGAGCATGGCGGGGCTGAGGGGATGGAGGGGCCAGCAGGGAGCACAGAGGGGCCTGGGACTGCAGCTCTGCCAGGATTTGGAACCAATTCCTGAGCCTCCGATTTTGCCTCAGCTGCACTGAAGACCCTGAAGACAGCAGGAGGACGGACAGGAGCCAGCAGGGAGAAGCTGAAGGCCGCGAGCAGGAGCAGGAGCAGGAGCTGCTGCTGGCACAGAGGCTGGTGAGGCCCCAGGGCCGGTGGGGCAGGGTGGGGTGAGGGTGCCGTGGGCTGTGGCCGTGGGCAGGGGCCGGCACAGGGGCAGGAGCGGCCCTGCCCGTGCTGGGGCTGCTCGGCGCAGCTGCCCCGGCCGGCACAGGGGCTGTCCTGGGGCAAGGCAGCTGTGCCGGCAGGGCCCGGGAGCTGTGCCGGCTGTGCCGGGGCTGCGGGACAGTCCCGCCGCGCTGCGCTCGCCACACCCTGGCCCCTCGGCCTGCTTTTCCTTTCCAGCCCTCCTGGGGAGGCGCTGAGATTTTCTCTTCCCTGATGGAAGTGCAGGTGCTGCCAAGGGAAAGGCCCTGCTCCTGACTCAGTGTTCCCTTTGCTTCCCAGATGTCCCATCTGCTCTCCCTGTCCAGGAGAACTGCTCTGCACAGGACCAAGAGCCAGAGGGAGAGGCTTTGAAGATGGTGCTGTTGGAATCAGAGTTTCTGCTTAGAGTTCTCTTTAAAGATTTATGAACTTGCACATAGAAAGGGATAATTAGATGGATATTTACATGTATATGTTGCTATTTGCATAGGACTATTTCCATATGTCTTTTTTTTTTTATGGATGTGCTATGTATATATTTGTATGTGTGTAATTATATATATTTATATGTGTGTAATTACATGTATGTGTATATATGTATCTAAGTAAACATTTATGTTGTTATATCTGACTTTAGTGCTGTTTTCTGGGTTTTCATTTGTGTAGGTATGTTTTTGTACTGATGCAGTTATAGGTATATCACTGTTTTAAATGGGTGTATTGGTATTTCTATAGGTATATGTATTCTATTTTTATATTTTTATATGTGTATGGATCTAGGTCTATGTTAACTTCATTTACATATGTATGGAGATGTATAGCTGTGTATTTGTATTGATGCAGTTTCATGAATATTTGGATTTGTACTGTCATATTTGTATATTGATAGGTTTGGTTTATATATCTACTTACATATAGTATGTAATATGTAATGTTTAATCTATATTTACACCTATAGATTGTTACAGTTGTATATGTATTTATTTATATGTAAATACATATGCATTTAATTCTATTTAAACATGTATGAAGTAGTGTAATTGTATAACTGTTGGGTTCTTAGTGTAGGGCTATTTGGAGAGGGAATGCATATTTTTGTGTTTTTATATGGGCTGTACGCCTTTATGTAATAAATTAAGTTGTTAAATACCTAATTGATCTTTGTGTAATAGTGAGTTGTTGTAGAGCTTGGCAATAAATTAAGTTTTTGTTAAATGAAGTTGATATTTGTATATTTTTGCATAGCATTGTTGTACTCATGTAATAAATTCCTTTTTTATCCGTAACTGAGATTTGTATAGTTCTGTGTTGTCAGCACAGGTGCAGCAATTGGTAATAAATGACATTTTTCAATTGAAATGGATTCTCGTGCATTTGTCCACCAGCAGTGGGGCTGTAGCAATCTGCAAGAAATGACACTTGCCAGCTGAGCTGGGTGTTGAGTGCTTTGTGCTCTCCAAAGCAATGAGCAGGTGTAAAGGTGATGATGCTGGGGCATTTTGGCCATGGAAATCTCCAGCCATGCCCAGCCCGTGCCCCACGTGCACTCAGGCTGGGCAAGGAAAGCGCAGATTTGGGATGGCAGCAGAGCCACACGTTCCCTGAGAACTGCCAGGCAAAGCCAGCTGAGAAAACTCTGGGACTCCAGGGAGCGTAGAACTCCTGCTCTGTGGATTTTCTGATCATTCCATTGATGTTTGGTTCTTTATATACAAAAATCCATATATTCACATATATAGAAATAGATGTGGGCAGTACTTGGTGACCTGGAACATGCTTGATTGTGGGAACTGAAATGGATATTTCTATCTTTATAGAGTCAGCAGAGTTGAGCCATTCTGTAGGAATCTTGGTAATTAATTTGGTCATCATATATAAGCAGGGCAGTTGTAACAATCTGTGATCAATTTCCATTTGAAACTGACATTGGCTTTGGGGCACTTCTCATTTCCATGATGAGTGACCACATCAATGTTTGTCCCTATTTCTTCACTGATCCTTAATCTTTGGTGAATTTGTGACAGGCTGTGGCAGCCAATTCCTCACAGGTCTGTCAATCTGTGGCTAATAGAAGCTGACTGAGGTTATTTGTCTGTGAGTTGTGGTCCATGTCTAGAAGCCCCTCAGGCAGCACCCTGCCTGGGGAGGGGAGAGAAAAAAATGTAAGGGGATGATGACACTTTTTTCTCTGTGTTGTGGTTTTCTTAGACTATTTCTGCATTAAGTACCCTCTGTGTCTGAAAAACTAGTGCTCAGCATTTTAAACCATGCATTCTCTCCTTTAGCAGGTTTATAGAACATTCATTCTTCTCTGTGAAGAAAGGGTAAACTTAAAAAAGGGTAGATGTTTTACGACAGCATGGTTCCATAGAACATTATTTCAAATGATTTTCTAAAGTACCTATAGTATAAAGTCACTTTGCTAAAACAATTAAGAGTGAAAACTGCAGGGCTGGTTTAAAATTTAATCCAAATTGTCTTTCATTCTGTGCAAGATTTTCTTTAAATCTGATTGATGTCCAGGAATGACAACCTAGATTTCTCTTTTGTTCTCTTTTTTGCTAGTAAACAAGGCATGTGTATACTTTTGATTTTGATTTTAATGTCAGTAATCCACTGGACTCATTGATACCATGGAACTTCTTTATCATTTACAACGCCCCATGGTTCTCAGGAATAGAAAGGTTAAAGGAAGTGAGTAAATCTTTTAAAGCAATGACCTGATAGCTAGTTTACATCACTTTGTAAACCCTTGGTTAAATACACTGTTATCTAAAAACAATGTATATATCTATAGGTATGAAGTATCAGCTGAATAAATGGTCTTAAACAAGTTTTTGTCTACATTTTTTGCTAGCCTCATCTTTTGTTCTTTCTTACTCAAATCAGAATATAAAAATAGTACTGTTCTTTCAAAAATCAATTGGTTAAAAAAATTTGCAAGTTTGATGAAGTTTGGTTTAGGAGCACACAAACAATAATTTTAATTGTTATTGAAGAAAAGATTGACGTGTCATCGGTGGTAAGCGATAGACATTATTAACAGAAGGGTTGCAAAAAGTATCTGTGGGATATTGTATAGCAGTTAATGTGAAGATCTCATAAATGGTGGAGATAAAAGACCCTGATCCCGAAGATTAAAAAATCATTTGATAACAGGAAAAAGACTTTATATAGCTCATCTTTGTTATACTTTAAATGTGTTTTATATGGATTAGATATAGCAACTGAAATCTCATCACTTCTTTTATGTTGCTGAATAATTAATTCTGATCATTTTAGTTTCAGCCACAGATTTAAAAGATAAACACATTGCTACAGCTTGTAGTATTGAACTAGTAGCACTTGATTTGTCACTGGAGTATCAGAAAGTGTGGTGAATGACAAATTGCCATTGTAAGGTATTCCCAGGAGTATTGAACATTGCAAGTAAACATGGGTGTGCTGGATTCATGTGCTCTGGGGGAAGGGTGAGAGACCAAATGAGAGAGCTGATTTGGTGATGGACAGCTCGGAAAACCAATGAAAAGTTATTTTGCTTTCACAAATCACAGTGGATCAAGTTCTGGGGGGCCTTTTGGGCTTCTGGCCTCCAGAGAAGAGGCGGTCCCCGGCCCATGCCCCTGCCCGGCACCAGTTCTGCAGGGAGCCTTAGCCCAGCCCTTAGCCCAGCCCTTAGTCCAGCCCATAGTCCAGCCCTTCGTTCAGTCCATAGTCCAAGCCCTTAGTCCGGCCCTTAGCCCAGCCCTTAGCCCAGCCCTTAGTCCAGCCCTTAGCCCAGCCCTTAGCCCAGCCCATAGTCCAGTCCTTCGTTCAGTCCATAGTCCAAGCCCTTAGTCCAGCCCTTAGCCCAGCCCTTAGCCCAGCCCATAGTCCAGTCCTTCGTTCAGTCCATAGTCCAAGCCCTTAGTCCAGCCCTTAGCCCAGCCCATAGTCCAGCCCTTAG
>NW_027635802.1:0-21516 GCF_903797595.1 Erithacus rubecula | reverse complement strand
ACACGGGGTTCTCCTCAGGTCCCCATAGTTCCAGGGTGTGTCTGTGGCTCTGTTCCACCCTCTTCCAGCCCCTCAAGCCCAGAGGCAAGACACCAGCCCATCATGCTCTCACCTGGAAAATTAACCCCAGTATCCCCACAGAGGTAAAGAACTGGAGTCATCTTCAGGATCCAGTGAACCAGTGTCCCAAGAAGACACCAGATGACACTGAAGACACCAGGAGACACCACCTCTCTGTGCTGCTGGAGCTCCAGGCAGAGCTGATGATTGGCACAGTTCTTGTGGCTTCAGCCATCTCCCTGCCTGTAGACAGCTCTCTACCTCCAGCATTCAGACTATGCACGTCCCTTTTTTCCCCCTCCAGCTCATCCCTTTGCTTTGCCTTCCATCAAGAAACAGTTTGGCTTATTCACTTTGCCTGCATCTCTGTGGAGTTCAAGCGATGCAAATCCAGAGCCCTGGGACTCACAGACCCCTCCTGCCGTTCTCTTCCATGCCCTGTTTTGAGCAGAGACGCAGAGGAACGAGGGCAGATCAGGCTGAAAAGGTCTCTGTGCTGAAACTCCAGTTCCACAACACTCTGGAGTTGAAGGTCTTGCTGAGCACCCCAAAGCCTCTGGCTTTTAGAAGAGCCAACCTGAGTGTGCTCTGAATGCAGCTGGGAGGGATTCCATGGCAAGCATCCACAGAGGGCAAAGGAGCTCGGAATGCTGGAAGGTTTTAACAATAGCTTTCTGAAAGCACAGCAATGCTCCATCCCTGTACAGGGTCAGGAAGAGGGCAGAAGCAGAGAGCCTCAGGGCTTAACAGAGAGCTTTGGGTGTTCCAGAGAGCAAATGAAGCAGCAGCACAGTGCCTGAGAGTCAGACGCGTGACCGTGCCAGGGTCCGGAGCGCTGCCAGGCAGTGCCGGATCCTGGGTGCGGTTCTGGTCCCACAGGTGAGGAATGGCAGCCCCTGCCTCAGACCCAGGCAGAAAGCCAAGCAAGTGGGACCAGAGGGAGAGCAGGCTTCCAGTCTCTCCTGGGCACGGCTGCAAAACAGCCCCTGCTTCTTCTTCCTTTGCCTGTGCTTGGGGTGTGCTGGTGGCAGAGCCAGCCAGAAAGAACAAAACATGAGGCTAGCAAAAAATGTAGATGAGAAGTTTTTTGTTTATGAGCATTTATTCAGCTGATACTTCATACCTGTACATACATACATTGTTTTTCAATATCAGTGTATTTAACCAGGGGTTTACAAAGTGATGTGAACTAGCTATCAGGTCATTGCTTTCAAAGATTTGCTCTCTTCCTTTCATCTTTCTGTTCCTGAGAACCATGGGGAGTTGTAAATGAAAAAGAAGTTCCATGGTATCAATGAGTCCAGTGGATTACTGACCTCAAAATCAAAATCAAAAGTATACATATGCCTTGTTTACTAGCAAAAAAGAGAATACAAGAGAAATCTCAATTTGGATTCCTGGACATGAATCAGATGTAAAGGAAATCTTGCACAGAATGAAATAAAATTAGGATTAAATTTTAAAGCAGCCCTGCAATTCTCACCCTTAATTGTTTTAACAAAGTGTCTTTATACTATAGGTACTTTAGAAAATCATTTGAAATAAAGTTCTATGGAACCATGCTGTCGTAAAACAACTACCCTTTAAGTTTACCCTTTCTTCACAGAGAAGAATGCATATTCTATAAATCTGCTAAAGGACAGAATGCATGGTTTAAGATGCTGAGATCTGATTTTTGAGACACAGAGGGTACTTAATGCAGAGATAGTCTAAGAATTTAAAAACCAGTATTAGCAGTGGGGCAGCAAGTTCTGAAGTCTTAGGATTGGTATCATTTATAATCAGGCCTGCTCTCCGCAGTGGGTTTGAGCTCCAGAAGCCAAGCAGAGCCTGCAGGACAGGGAGCTGAGCTGTAGCTGCAGTTGCAGGAGGGGTCCCGTTGGTGGCTCAGGAGCAGCTCCCTTGTCCATCAGCAATGTGCCCGCTGCTCCCGCCTGCTGCCAGTCCTTCCCTTGCAGTGCCAGCAGGAGCTGCTCCCTGCCCCTGGCCAGCTCCTTTGCCTCAGTCCCTTCCAGTGCTGGCACTACAAGCTCCCTCTTGCCTTGAGCCAAATGCCTGCCTGCACCTTGGGCTGGCTTTGCCAGGTCTCTTTTCCCAATTGTTTGACTCCCAGACTTAGCCCCAGCCCATTGCTTATTTCCATCACCAGGTAGTTTCACACGATGAACCGTTTCAGTTTTTCCTCAGCGGTGGATCATTGAGATTGTGGTGCTTTCTTGCACCCAAAGTCCTGTTAAGACCAAGAACAAGCTGTTTCTGCACCTTAGTTTCTTACTATTCCATCACCATTTTATTCCACACTGAATGCCTAAAGAAAATCTATCCTTTTCCGTACAAAGCTGAGGCTGCAGCTTAGTGCAAATATGTGTGTGTCCTGGTTTGAAAAGACCGCTGTGCTAGGGAAAAGCAGAGCCTTCCTTCAAACTGGAGCTAATAAACCCCTCGCTCTAAATTAGTATAATTTTGAAATTAAGGGGCTCTGAGGGAAAGATATGGGGATAGGAATAAGAGTTCTTTACTAGTCCATCTAACAAGACACACAAAACAAAAACAGCAACAAGTATGAAATCAAGAACAAACAGAGCAGTAAGCCAGTTCCAGCCCTTCTTGGCCGCAGGCTCCCTTCCCTGTGCTGCAGTTACCGGTGCTGGGCAGGGGCAGATCCCGCGCAGCTGCAGGAGTGCTGGGGGTGAGAGCGGGGCTGTCCCAGATGGGAAAGGGATGGAGCAGAGACTTTTGCTCACTGTGTCGCTCGTGGTGCTCAGCAGGGTGCTTGGAGACAGCAGGCTGAAGCGAGAAGGCAGCAGTGCGGGGTCCAAGAACAGCAAAGGTGGCTCCCGGCGTTGGGATGGCGGGGTCAGGCAGCAGCAGCGCAGCAGCAGCAGCAGCATCCTGTGACTGCAAGAGCGAGACAGGGAGCAAATGCCTTCCCCCTTCTTTACCTGCTTCTGACCGTGCAGTGTTTCCCCATTTCCCCCCATGCCTTCGAAAGAAACTGAAAAAAACAAGAAATGGAGTCACACCCTCCCCAGTCACTAGCCATCAGTGCTGCTCAGCATGTCAAGGGGAAAAAATTCCACAGAGAGGTTAGGAAAAGAAACCAACCCCCAACAGTGTGAAAAGAGAATAAATGTCATCATCCCCTTATATTTTTTTCCCTCCCCTCCCCAGGCAGGGTGCTGCCTGAGGGGCTTCTAGACATGGACCACAACTCACAGACAAATAACCTCAGTCAGCTTCTATTAGCCACAGATTGACAGACCTGTGAGGAATTGGCTGCCACAGCCTGTCACAAATTCACCAAAGATTAAGGATCAGTGAAGAAATAGGGACAAACATTGAAGTGGTCACTCATCATGGAAATGAGAAGTGCCCCATAGCCAAAGTCAGTTTCAAATAGAAATTGATCACAGATTGTTACAACTGCCCTGCTTATATATGATGACCAAATTAATTACCAAGATTCCTACAGAATGGCTCAACTCTGCTGACTCTATAAAGATAGAAATATCCATTTCAGTTCCCACAATCAAGCATGTTCCAGGTCACCAAGTACTGCCCACATCTATTTCTATATATGTGAATATATGGATTTTTGTATATAAAGAACCAAACATCAATGGAATGATCAGAAAATCCACAGAGCAGGAGTTCTACGCTCACTGGAGTCCCGGAGTTTTCTCAGCTGGCTTTGCCTGGCAGTTCTCAGGGAACGTGTGGCTCTGCTGCCATCCCAAATCTGCGCTTTCCTTGCCCAGCCTGAGTGCACGTGGGGCATGTGCTGGGCATGGCTGGAGATTTCCATGGCCAAAATGCCCCAGCATCATCACCTTTACACCTGCTCATTGCTTTGGAGAGCACAAAGCACTCAACACCCAGCTCAGCTGGCAAGTGTCATTTCTTGCAGATTGCTACAGCCCCACTGCTGGTGGACAAATGCACGAGAATCCATTTCAATTGAAAAATGTCATTTATTACCAATTGCTGCACCTGTGCTGACAATACAGAACTATACAAATCTCAGTTACGGATAAAAAAGGAATTTATTACATGAGTACTACAATGCTATGCAAAAATATACAAATATCAACTTCATTTAACAAAAACTTAATTTATTGCCAAGCTCTACAACAACTCACTATTACACAAAGATCAATTAGGTATTTAACAACTTAATTTATTACATAAAGGCATACAGCCCATATAAAAACACAAAAATATACATTCCCTCTCCAAATAGCCCTACACTAAGAACCCAACAGTTATACAATTACACTACTTCACACATGTTTAAATAGAATTAAATGTGTATGTATTTACATATAAATAAATACATATACAACTGTAACAATCTATAGGTGTAAATATAGATGAAACATTACATATTACATACTATATGTAAGTAGATATATAAACCAAACCTATCAATATACAAATATGACAGTACAAATCCAAATATTCATGAAACTGCATCAATACAAATACACAGCTATACATCTCCATACATACGTAAATGAAGTTAACATAGACCTAGATCCATACACATATAAAAATATAAAAATAGAATACATATACCTATAGAAATACCAATACACCCATTTAAAACAGTGATATACCTATAACTGCATCAGTACAAAAACATACCTACACAAATGAAAACCCAGAAAACAGCACTAAAGTCAGATATAACAACATACATGTTACTTAGATACATATATACACATACATGTAATTACACACATATAAATATATATAATTACACACATACAAATATATACATAGCACATCCATAAATATAAAAGACATATGGAAATAGTCCTATGCAAATAGCAACATATACATGTAAATATCCATCTAATTATCCCTCTCTATGTGCAAGTTCATAAATCTTTAAAGAGAACTCTAAGCAGAAACTCTAAATCCAACAGCACCATCTTCAAGCCTCTCCCTCTGGCTCTTGGTCCTGTGCAGAGCAGTTCTCCTGGACAGAGACAGCAGATGGGACATCTGGGTAGCAAAGAGAACACTGAGTCAGGAGCAGGGCCTTTCCCTTGGCAGCACCTGCACTTCCATCAGGGAAGAGAAAATCTCAGCGCCCCTCCAGGATTGCTGGAAAGCAGCAGCAGGCCGAGGGGCCAGGGTGTGGCGAGCGCAGCGCGGCGGGACTGTCCCGCAGCCCCGGCACAGCCGGCACAGCTCCCGGGCCCTGCCGGCACAGCTGCCTTGCCCCAGGACAGCCCCTGTGCCGGCCGGGGCAGCTGCGCCGAGCAGCCCCAGCACGGGCAGGGCCGCTCCTGCCCCTGTGCCGGGCACTGCCCACGGCCACAGCCCACGGCACCCTCACCCCACCCTGCCCCACCGGCCCTGGGGCCTCACCAGCCTCTGTGCCAGCAGCAGCTCCTGCTCCTGCTCCTGCTCGCGGCCTTTGGCTTCTCCCTGCCGGCTCCTGTCCTCCTGGCAGGTCTGTCCTCCTGCTGTCTTCAGGGTCTTCAGTGCAGCTGAGGCAAAATCAGAGGCTCAGGAATTGGTTCCAAGGCCCGGCAGAGCTGCAGTCCCGGACCCCTCTGTGCTCCCTGCTGGCCCCTCCATCCCCTCAGCCCCGCCATGCTCTCGGCAAACCCCGAGTCCCCTTCAGTTTCTTCAGACCCCACAGTCCTCTCACCCCCTCAGTCCCTTCTCACCCATCCCGTCCCCTTAGAGCCACCAGCCCCCTCAGCCTGTGCCTCTTCCCTGTCCCCTCAGTGCCACCATTGCCCTCAGCTGCCCCACACCCTCAGCCCCAGCAGCACCTCAAGGTCACCGTCCCTTCAGTGCCAGCGCCCCCTCAGCCCCTCAGCCCCTCAGTCTCACCGTCCCTCAGCAGCTCCTCAGGGGACTCTGCCTGGGGCCAGCGGCAGCTGCCACCGCTCCAGGGACACCCGGGGCTGGAACTGCTGCTCCGCCCGGCCCGGCCCCAGCTCGGACCAGCACAGCAACAGGGGACAGAGGACACAGGGGAAAAACAAGAGATTAAGAAGGATTCGTGGAGGGAAAGAGGCAAAGAAAAGGCCTGTATATATACATATATCAATCTTTACTAAAGATTGATACTAAACGAAACTCCTATATATAAATACATCTATGCCTATTTATAAACTTAACTATATATATGTAAATGTAACTGCACATATATATAAATGCATCTAGGCACATCTATAATTTCACATGTAAAAATGTAATTAATACATCTACAACTATATATAAATTAAACTATACAGATCTATTAACACATCTGTATAAATAGATAGACATAACAATATAGACATACAAATACACCTATATAAATCTAGAAATACAACCATATAGATAAGTAGAACTATACAGATCTGTAATATATGGCTATTGGCAGAGGGATTTCACCTGATGGGTCACAGGCCCTCCCTCTGTCTCCTCCTGCCACACAGGGCAGCCCTCCTGGGGAGATCCATCAGATGGGATCTGGGAAGCAAAGGGAACACTGAGTCACTCTTGGCCCTCGTGCACATTTCCCTTGGGCACCAACTGTCCTTTTCTCAGGGAATGTTCAAGGTGGTCTGAAAGGCAGACTCTCACTTGGAATTTGAAGCCTGCTCTTTAGAGAACAGGGACCTTTCTAAATGTTCAAAACAGTGTAAAGCATTGAAGTGTCTTGATAAAGTCTCAGTGCTTGCAATGGCACCCATGAGAGCTTGAAACACAGACTGTCCCAGCTCCCCCAGAGAAGCCCAGCCTTGTTCTTTCTCTGTGCTGACAGACAGATCTTGGTCTCACTAATCTGGGGTCATTCAGTGATTTGGAATTCTACTATGACTTTCTGCTTTTTTTCCTCTCCAATCCTTCATCAGTCGCTCAGTCTGGCCTCCCCTGTAACCCAGCAGAAAACTTATGCAAGGAAATCAGCAGAAAAATTGAGACACCAGGCTTGGTGACACAGCTCCACAAGGTCAACTTTATTCCCTGTTCTCTTGCCATAGCACAGGACTCAGTGTCAGAGCCTCTAGAGATGCATGGAGGGCAGGGCTCGGAGGGTTTTGTCAGTGCAGGATCTGAACTAAAGGCACCAGGAAGCACCAAGTCTGCAGACAAAATCTCAACTCTTCTGATCTCCCTTCCTGCCACAGGCAGGCTCAGAGCAGCTGTCTCACACCTCTCTAAACCAACGGGGGCTCTCTCCTTACCAGGCTCCTCACGCTCTGGGGAACTGTTCCCACAGCTCTCGGTGCCACATGAAGCTGCTGCTGCTGCTGCTGCCCTGTTCAGATCCCCCTCTCCTGAAGACTCAGGGGCAACATTAACATTCCCCTTGAAAGAAAAACAGAAAGAAAGAAATCCAAAGATCACTCACTACTTTCTTGGAATTGTATCAGGGATACAGGAACTCTCCTTCTCTACTCCCAGGGGACGTGTGGCACAGAGGGGGGGAACACTGCCCACACAGTTCACATGACAAGCTCACACAGTCCATCACCAGCTGGGGCTTTTTGGAGCTCTCTGCTACCGCCCTAGATGTATGACCCAGAAAAATATTTTGGCACCTAGGATATTTCCAGGATCATATCTTCCAGTGCCAAAAATCTATAAATTTGGAGGGTAAAAAAACCAACTCAACCCATCTCTTCTGCAATAGCTCATCTATCAGAATCGTAAAGATTCTAAAGATGGTTCTGAGCCTGCAATGTTTTCTTTTAATAAAATGCTTTTGAAAACTGTTGTGTGTGAGTTTACAGAAGACAAAAGAAATTCCACTTGAGAATAAAATATCAGTAAATCCAAAAAATCCCACTCCCCCCCTTGAGCCTGCCCTTTCTCAATCATGAATGTACTGCAGCCAGTGGGGTCAGCACACCAATAGAAAGAGAGGCATTCTTTGGCCAACATGTATAATTACTGCTAAAAGGTCTTTGCAACACTTCAGGCAAGTCTGGCAAGAGTTAGAGAAACAGGATTCCTCATCCAAAGATTGAATCTGTCAAACAAAAGGACAGAAAGCTGCAGCTCCAGCCCATCCCCAAATAGGGCTCTGGGAGCGCCCACACGCAGGGCACGGCTCACACAGCAGCAGCAGCAGCTGCAGCCCAGCCCTCGCTTTGCCTTGGCCTTGCAGCACAAAAGAGGCAGAGCCCACATCTGCTCCTGGAACTGAGGCACCTCTCACATGGCCCTCCCTGCACGGGACACTTGGCCTTCAGTGGCATTCTCCAAACACTCTTCTTTCCCATCAAACAAAGCCTGTTACAACCTACAAAGCATCACCATAAATGCTCCTGCATGAGGGATTCATCCCAGGAAAAGGAGCAACCAAAGTGGCCAACAAAGGCTCACTTCTTTCAATCTCACTAAGCGGGGGAAGACTTTTTCATCCCTATTCTTTTAGTGGCCTTACTTTACCAAGAACAATTAGGTAACTCTGTAACAATGAAAGAAATTAACTTGAAACCTTTGCTTCTCAGCCACATAACACAATTCAAAAGCTAACAGTACAGCCTCTTTTATTCCCATCCAATGGGGTTACCTGAGCAGAGGGAGACTTTTGAGGCAGGGATCTCCTGATTTCTCGTATCCATTTTTCTATTTCAAGGGCTAGCTGTGATTCTTCTTCCACAGCAGCATTCCATGCCGAGCTGGAGGCTGTCGATGCTGCACAACCAGCACTACCAGGTGGAACGCTGGGGACCGAAGTGCCTGGTGTGGCTGCAGGAATCCAAACACATTGGTCAGGCTCCACAAGGAGACACAGAGCTCTATTGCTGCCTTGGATCAACCATCCCAGGAAGCACACAGGAAACCCAGGCACAGAATCTTTTGGCACTCTAGGTCCCTCTTCCTAGTAGACTTGAGAGTTTCTGTCTCACAATGACAGAGCATTGTGGAAAAATACTTCAAGCGGACTCTTTTCATGACATTATGGAAAAGCAAGGCTAGAACTCTTTTCCCACCTGGCGAGTCAGAGCCTGGGGGCTGCTGCTCCCTGTGGAGCTGCTGCAAGCTGCAGGGCTGGATGCTGAGCACCTCCCGGTCGGCTGGAGGCAGCTGCTCCCCGTAGAGCTCCTGCAAGCGGCTGGGGGCCCCTTCCCGCCCGAGCGGCAGCGGCCGCTCCCCGCCGAGCCCGAGCAGGTGGCACGGCGGGATCCGGAGCAGCTCCCGCTCGGCGGGCAGCGGCCGCTCCCCGTAGAGCTCCTGCAAGCGGCTCTGCCCCTCCCGCCCGTGCGGCAGCGGCCGCTCCCTGTGCAGCAGGTGGAAGCCGCAGGGCGGGCGCCGGACGAGCAGCGGCCGCTCCCCGGGGCGCTGCTGGAAGGGGCCGGGCCGGGGGCTGCGCAGCTCCCGCCCGTGCGGCAGCGGCCGCGCCCTGGGCAGCTGCTGGGAGCCGCGGGCCGGGCGCCTGCGCCCCTCCCGCCCCGCCGCCGGCCGCTGCCTGCTGGCCGCGCTCCGGCGCTGCAGGCGCAGCAGCAGCTCGGGGCGGTCGCGGCGAAAGCAGGGGTTGGTGTAGTGCAGCCAGGCCCCGGCATCGCCCGGCACGGCTGAGCCGAGCCAGCCCGGCACCTTGCGGAAGCCGTAGCGGTACAGCTGGCGCACGAAGCTGCGGAACTGCGTGGCCCTGAAGGGGCGCGGGGCCGGAGCCCGGGGGCTGCCCGGGCTGAGCAGCTCCCGCTCGAGCAGGGAGCGGTCGATGAGCAGCCCCCGGGCCCGGCTGTCCCAGCGCACGGAGCGGACGCGGGGGTCGTTCGCCAGGCGCCACAGCTTGGCGGGGAAGGTGCCGGCCTTGAGGCCGGCGGGCAGCGGCAGCTCCGCCATCGCGCCGGTCGCCGACTGTCGCCACAACGGCCGCGGCGCGCGGCCTGAGGGGGGCGCTGCGCTCGGCCCCGCTCGCGGCCCCGCGCGGGCCGGGCTCGGCGGCACGAGCGCGGCAGAGCCGGGGCTGCGGGCCCAGCGCGGGCGGGGCGGGGCCGGGGCTGGCCGGGAGCGCGGGGCCGCTGCAAACCCTGCCCTGCTCCCATTCCCGCAGCCATCCCTGCGCCTCGGCTTGCGGCGTCACCCCAAAGCATCAAGGCCAGCGCGGGAACTTTCCGAAAGGGCTCGGAACTGAGGAATCCCGTGGGAAACTCTTCCTCCCTGTCCAGTGAAAGTGAAATCACTCCGTGTTCGGCATAGCTGAAGGGAGGAAAAAGATGTTCCATTGGGTAGCTTCACTATTTTGGTTGGGGTTGTGAGCAGAGTTCCCCACTTGAAAGCAAACAAGGTCAAATGGGAGAAGAGGAAATGAAAAGAGAGAATTGAAGACATTCTTTTTGCCCTTTTTCCTCCCAACTGGTTGGTTCTTTCTCGCTGTCTCTGCCTGTATTCAGGAGATTTGGTACATTTCCCATTCTTTGGAAATAGAGGCAGAGACAGGAAGGGGCAGCAATTTTGTCAACATTTTCAGCCAAGCTAAACTCCTGCCATCTTGAAGAATGTTATTTTACCCAAGGGATTAATGGCTTACAGTGATAGTGAACTCACACTGCTGTCTTCATCAAGAGGTTTTGCATTCTTCTTTCCTCAGTAATACTTTTTTCTTTTTTTTCCACATTCAGGGGAGAGTTACAATGTGAAATCCCTCCCAGAGCCAAGTCTTTTCAGTGGAAACCAGCAAAGGTGATCTTGCAATGCTCTGCTTAGTGTCACTTGTTCTTTTTATTTTAAATTCTCTCTTGAATTTGAAACAGTTTCCAAAGCAGGAAAAAAGTAGATCTATTTCTTCCATCTCTTTTAATTCCTGCCCCTTTTTAATATTTTTACCTGGTTTAAGCGTGAAGGCTCATGTGAGTATATTTATTGTTATGGCAGAAGCTCACCCCACACACCCCGTGGATATTTCCCTTGCATCCAGCTTGTCCTGAGTTCTGGCTGACGCTGCCTCCTCTTGCCTCCTTCCAGGTCCCTTTGTGAGGAGCCCAGCCCTGTCCCTTCACTCACTGCCCTGTGGGTGACGTGCTGGCACAAGGATTGTTGGTCTCATCACATTCTGGAGCAGTCTTTTGGAGTGAGTGTTTCCAAGATGCCCTGTCACCTTTTCCTCTGTGTGCTGGCTTTCTCAGGAAAACCAAAATCCACTACTTAGAAAATCTCTTCCCATTTCATCTTAAACAGCTTAAAACAGAACCTAAATTAGGATTGCTCTGCCTCAGTGGGATGGTGTTTTCCTTTCTTTAGAGACAGTGTAAGAAACCTCACAGAAATTATCCTAGCAACTGAATTACAACAAAATTTGTAATGAATAGGCCAAAAGGAGAAGACAGGAGTTCAGAAATGAAGGGACATCTTTCCCCATGTTTCGTGACCCTTATTTGCCTCACGTCTGTCTACATGCTGCTTCATCAAGAAAACCCTTTTTTTTAAGGCTTCCTTTGTAAAGGTATGAGACACACAGGAATACTGGTCCTGTGTCCTACTGGAGATGAGGAAGCAGCTGGTTGAAATGTGGATTGTGCATTGGAATGTTTAGTCAAAGCTGTGGTACAGTTATGGTTACATTGACTTTTCCACAGCACTCTGGGGCTAAGAATGAGAAATTACTATTGGCTGTGTTTTAAGGAAGCTGAAACTTAAGAAGAAATGTGCTTATCTTGTGTCTGGCAGCATGACTCTTCCCTAACTTTCTATGGTACTGGTAAAATTTAATGTCAATTACAAACACCACAAGGTAAATAATGGATATTGCATTTCAGTGTATGGGCCAACAGTTGGTTTAAAAATGAACAACAGAAAAGGGTTTTAATCTAATTTTTATGAAGGAAGATCCTAAAAATTTTGGTATATGGTTTTAGATTAAGATTTTTTTCTAAGAATGACTTCTTTCCAGTTTAAAAGGAATTTGTAAAGACCAGAATTCAATGCACAGGCCTGATCACTTGAAGCTCTATTGTTTTGTACCTTTCTTTTTTTTCCTACATGGCATTGTAACTTTTGAATCACAATTGTTACCACTTTGAAAATGCAATTCTCGTGTTTTTCCTGCTGGTAAATACTTAGCAGTTATAAATGAAAGAACATAGAGGTTTGAAAGTGAAATATGCTTTATGTGAATATATTTTTTTCACTAGTGTCCTGGTATTACATGCAACAAGGGCAACATTAAACCACTTAATACTCCCTTATTTTTGAGAAGCATTTGAAATTATTCATCTTTTCAGTATGTCTGCCATACATTGGTGTGTGTTTCAACTGAAACTCCCCTGTGTGCCCTGCTGCTAGCAGGTAAGATCTCCTTGCAGTGTAGGAATTCACAATTTTCCCTTTCTGATTTGCACACAGCTGTGTCACTGCCTTGACCTTTTCATCTCCGATGCTTAGACAGTTTTTCCTCCAACACCTGTGCCAGCAGTATTCCTTAAGGTGATGAGGGTGTGGTGGGCATGCAGGACCCAAACTGCTCCTGATCTGGGAGCAAACTGTTGGTCCCTGAATGAATCCTGTGCTGTTTATTTCTACACTGTCCTTGTGGCAGAGGGTGTTCCTGCCAGTGTTTTAGGTTACATGGTCTAAGCCCAGCATCGTGACTAGTAAAAGCCAAAGAAACAAATGTGTCCTTTTCTGTCCAATTTACCTGGGGTCTGTATCTGAGACTTCTATTGCTGATAAAAGTGAGAATTCTTGGCAGACAGATTCCAGGAAAGTAAGTAATGAGTCATTGAGTTTAGCATATATTTCTTCAAATCCTTGGCTACAGAATGGGAAAGAGAATGTTTATCATTTTCTTTCTCCTCATATATATGGTTTTTACCTAGTCTGGGAATACTTAGACTATTAAAAGTGGACTCTCTAGAGGAAGACTCATTCAGTCCTAATGTAGGACTTCCTTCATTGACTGTAGAGGGAGGTGCAGATAGGCAACACTGGTAAAATTCTTAGCTTTAAAACTCACAAAGTGACCAAAACAAATCTAGTCCATAGCAATATGGATCATATGGAAACATCTGGTAACAGGCAAACAGCATACCTTTCATAAAGCCCAGCTGTGAAGCTCTGTAGCTGGGAAAAAATTATGGAGAAATGGATTCCTGAGAGCTCCCTCATTTCAAAATTCCTATAATTTAGAGGGAGGAGGTTTACATTTTGCATTTCAAAACAGGCTACTGCCTTCCTCAGCAGACACCAGTCTTTCAAAGCAAGAGAAGAAGGAATTTCAGGAAAAAACTGATACTTATCATAAAGAAGTTTCATTTGCTACAAAATTTTCCTACAAGGTGGACAGCTTCATAGTAGAGGTACTGGGCTTCTAAATTCTCCTGATAAAGTTAATTAGTGGACAAACACAAGTCTTGAAGAAAGAATTAACCACAAGAAGTCACTTCAAACATGACATAAACGACAAGAAGAGAAGGAGTTAAAAATAATGCAACTTCTTTATTATTAAAGTTCACTACTAAATTCTGTAATCTTAAAAACACTAATTCTAAATTTTTAACAGGTATTGATCTGCTCAGTGCTAACTTGGAGAATCCTAAAACAACGGATCTTCTTTTTGAAATAAAAAAGTCGGAGCTCATTGAGTTTTTCATGCTGAAGCAGAGGACTGGTGCCAGGACTCCACTTACTGCTTGCCAAACACAGATACTCATTGCTGAATGTGGGACACTTTCTTGTGGAGATACTGGCAACTGCTCATCATCTCAGAGTAGCTGGGCTACCCTATGAAGGAGAAATCAAAAGAAAATTAGGGCATGCCAACATTTGTGCAGAGTTTGGATTTCATGTCCGGTGCTAAAAAATAGCCATGAGGCAGATTCTGAAGATTAACAAGCCTAACAGGTCTGGTTTTACTCAAGTAAAAGTGTAAAAATACACTCAAATTGACTCTAGAGATTTTTTTTCTCTGTGAGTCACTGCCCTTTTGGGAGCTTTGCAAACTGAAGCACTTGTAATACAGGGCTATAAAAAAACTACAGACAAGTCTGAAAGCACAACTACAAAAAACCCAAACCACATCAGCTTCTAAGGAGGACAAAACTCATTAATGCTTAAAGCCAATGATGGGAGAAAAATTTTCTTCATTCCCTTCTAACTCAAATCAACACAAGTCAGGTTTACAAAGCTCATGGCACAAATCCAAGATGAAGTGGTAATGAGAATAATAAAGACTACTTCCCAACACTGACACACCAGTGCTTCTGCTCCTCTGCACCTGAACACCTGGTTCTTTTGGATGACAAAAAATCCCTCCACACGGCAATAAATCCTTCAAAGCCTCCAGAGATTAATTGCTACGAGCAGTAAGTCTTTAATCACCTGAAATTCAGTACCAAGATGGACAACAATTTGTGCCAGGGATGCATCCCAGGGCAGATGCACCTGGCTGGTGTGCTGGTGCCAAAGGCCGCAGCTGCCCCGAGCCCCAGGGCTGCAGGAGCCTGGCTGCCCTGGCCAACATCACTGCTCTGGCACAGGCTGGCAGCAGTTCCCAGGGTTTGACACACACACACACACACACACTCCTCCCTGCCCTGCTGCCCTGCAAACGCGAGGGGGATGCAGCAGCGCTGCTGCAGCTGAGCCTGAGCAGCTGCACTGCAGGAAGGGAGGGCCCGGCCGGGCCGGACACACCGCGGGGCTCATCTCAGCTCTTCCCCTCACCCCGCCCATCTCCTCCTTTGGCTTCCTATCTCCCCACTTCACATTTACTGTTAAATAACGTCTGTACTATTGACTCTGCAATATGGGCTTGCTTGCACCCAAATTCAGGTAGAGGCTTCTCTTAACAATCAAATATTTACACCACACTTATCCACAGTGAAACTGGGAAAAGCAACACATTAATACCTTCATTGAATTCCCAGGGACCTTACTGCTTCAGCCTCCCCAATTCTCTTCACTGCTTGTTGGAATTGGGCGTCTTCTGCACACAGGTGCTGGGATTCAAGAACTCCAAAATTTGTCTCTTTCTTGAACCTCATGGATGCAGGGGGAAATGGAGCCAACACTTGGAAACAGGTATGGAGGAGATTGGGATGACAAAGCCAGCAGCCAGGAAGAACAGTGGCCACCAGCTGCTGGCTGGATGTGACTGGGCTACTGGTCAATCCTCTGCTTCTTGCTTATCCCAGGACTTGTAAAGCCAGAAGCCAGAGGCCGTTTCTGCAATAATAAAAAAATAATTCATTAATCTATGATCAGGATCAGGTGCTGCTCCCATTCTAAAAAGCAGCATTTTTGAACTGTCAGTGGTTGAACAAAGCACATCTTTCTTAACTGAAAATAGCTGTCAAACTGGATGTCCTGCAGGTAAATATCTGCTCTATTGCCTTCCTAGTTTCACATCTTAGGACTTAGAATGTCTTTCACCAAGTCTACTGCTAAAAGGCTTTGGGATGTAGACAATCCCTTCTCCATCAAAGGCTTCCCCAAATTGAGGAGGTCCAGTAAGTTTTCTCTAGCTCCCAATTCTAGCTTGTACACACCAGGAAAAGACTCAGCGCTTGCTGTCACACACCCACATGTTTTACCAAAGAGACACCTGGCTGTTTTAGGGTTTTACCTGTTAAAGACAAGATCACTGTTTCACTGACACAACCCAGGAGTACAGGGAATGGTGGCTGGTTGGTTGGTTGTGAATTCTTATCAGGGTGAACAAAGACATCAGTCACATGTCAGCAAACTCTTGTGCTTTTAGCTGCAGTTGCCTTTACTGCAGCAGCCACTCCACTCTTTAGACTCAAAAGCTGATGGCTAAAACATTCTTACATTTGTACAAGAGACTTTCACAAGTGGTGACTTATGAGCCCTTCCTTTTTCCTCAGTGCATTTCCATCGTTTGTCAGCTCCTCCCAAGGACCTTCTCAAAGGTGCTGACTCACAAGACACAACACATGGCCACAAGCTCCCCACTCCCACAGCAGATTTCAGGACTGAGGATGGAGTAGAATTGGACAGCCACGCTGTTCCCAGGCAGAACAAAGGAGGAGGAGAGAAATAAAAGCAGAGAAGAGAGAGAAGGAATATCACAATTCTGTAGATGCCAAATTGGTCTGGCTGTGGGATAGTGTAGATCTGGAGTAAACAATGAGAATGAAAGTGAGAGAGAGGGAAAAGAGAGTGAGAGGGCCCCATGTGCCCCACCCTGCTGCAGCCCCTTATGTACAGTCAGCTTTTGACACAGTTTTGTCATGCATGCAGAGCCAGCCCTTTGAGCCCTTCTGCAGGCAATGAGTTGAGGCTGGGGACTGAGCTCAAGTCTCCAGGCAGAGCAGAAAGTTGGCTCAGGACAGTGCTGCTCCAGCCCTGCAGGATCCTCTCTTCTGATCACAACCTTCCTGCCAAAGCAGTCAGAATGCCTGAGGCACAGAATGCTTAGGCCTGGTCACATCACAGCTTTTACACCATCAGCAGAGGGCTAAACCTTAATACAAAGTAGGGAATGTTAAAAATGCACCAAATACCTGAGCAGATCTTGCTGGAGCACCTCTCTCAGAAGGCCCTGGAGATGTCACCTGGCTGGTGCTGGTGGGGGTCTGAGATGGAGCTGATTTTCTGTAAGGAGAATCAAAAGTTTCAGGTTACAAGGCCTAAACAGAGACTGTCATAGTTCTTTCCTTGCAGAGAAAACAGACCTTCAGTGTCAGGACTCGAGGAAACAGCATGAAGCTGACTTCAGGGAGCTTTAGGCTGGATATCAGGAAAATGTTCTTGCCCCAGAGGGTACTGGAGCACTGGAACAGGCTCTCCTGGCCAGTGGTCACAGCAGCAGAAGCTCAAGAAGTGTTTGGACAACACTCTTGGGCACTGGGGGTGATTCTTGTGGTGTCCTGTGCAGGGCCAGCATTTGGACTCCATCACCCTGATGGGTTGCTGCTGACTCAGCATATTCTAACAAGCTAGGCTTCATCTCCCAGGGTGTTTTCTCTGAAAAGGCTCTTTTCCTTCCTCTAAAGACTGAACTTACCTAGAAAGTATTAACTTCAAATTCTCTCTCTCTATTTCACTGTAGCCAGGCCAATCAGTCTGAAGGGTTTGAAACAGATGCTCCTTCAGACTGAAGGAATTGTCCTTTGGATTCAGGTTGGCTACCTACAGGCAGACATGTAAGAAAAAAAAAAGCTCACTATGGTTGCTATATGCAAATTACAGGAAACCAATTGGTTCTGAAAAGCTGTTTGTGAGCACCCAGCTGGAACTGAGCAATGTCATTTGGTACAGAGATTAATTATTTCTTTATCCTGTACGTTTGAAGCCATATTAAATTTTCTCCATTTGGAAACAAACAAGGAGCTCTATTCATATCTAGCTAGTGTTCCTTTGAAAACAACACCTCATCTTAGAGATGAGGAATGCGATAGTTGAGTCTTGTAATTAAGGGATGAATATTATGTGTATGTTCAGGGAAGTTTTATTGATATATAGTTATGTGTTTGGGATTTGTTGTTTGTTGCTCTCCCCATAGCCCCCTTCCCCCAGGGAGTTGCCAGGGGCAGCCTTGGTAGTCGGACATGCAGAGGGAGGGCGTGTACCTGTGCCCCTTGCATGGGGTATCTGGCAGGAGGGAAGGCTTGCTACTCTCACCAACACCCAGTGGGCTGTCCTTGTTTGGTTATTCAGTCCTTTTATTGTGTTTTGTTAAGGTTTTGAATACACCTTTGAAATTTTTAAAAGAGAGTTTCTTATCTCACTGTGCTATGATGTGTAAGGAGAGGTGGTGAGGCCCAGAGTGCCTCTACATGTGGCTGAGCCAGGGTTCATTCCAGCCAAGTCCTGCCATGAGAAGGCAGTGCACATGGCTTGCTGTATTCCTTTGAAAACCAATGAGGTTCGTATCTTCCTCAAGACTAATACAAAATCTACTCTAAAAGGTAAAATGGGGTAGTAAAACCTGAGGACCATGAATATCAAACGTGCTGATTCAGAGTTTGTCACCTGACACCTGTTCAGAGTTCCATAGAAAAGCCCACAGGAAAAGTCTCCATGAATTTGACCCCTACAACACATTTAATAATTCATCAACACACCACCACCATCTCTCAAAATTTAGCCTTTTTCTTTCTTTCAAAACACGATAAATACTGCTAATTTGGGTCTGTTCTGATGTCTGTCTCCCCCCAGCTTCAACAAATACAAAAATAACAAATATACCCAGAATACTGAATCCATGTCTTAAAAGCAGAACTAAGGTTGCATTGGAAGAGAAGCAAGTATGTTTATACCAGATCTCAGCAAGCTCAGGCTGCTCATTTTAGATTTATATAAGATAAACCCCCACTTGCTCTGATGTCCAGAAAAGCCTGAGCAAGGCATTTCAGGGTGGAGAGCTCCTCACACAGCCCCTTCAGAATTCAAAGCAGTACCTTGAACCACTTCATAGCTCATGCAGGAAATTGCCTCCAAGGAAATCTCCTTAAACTTTGCAATGGAATAGGAGAAAATGTTCTCATTTTTTACTTTCTGAAGAGCTGATCTTTGAAATTTTATAATCAACTTGAAATCTAAATGTATTACTTCAGTTGGGATGGCAGAACATGGCTCATTAAATTGTGAATTTGTGTCTTTTGGGTGAAAAACCCTGCCACTGCCCTGAGCAAGCACAGCAACGAACTTCACTGGTTCAGGGAATGAGTTCTTAAATGTCAATGTGGGATCAACTGAAATTGTATCCATGTTGAATCTGACTCCCTTGACTATGTTCCATAACACTTTATTCCTAGCTAAAGAGGAAATATTCCTGCTTGGTACATTAATGCTTGCATAATCCTACTACAGCCTATGCGGACAGGGAATTTTAAAAAGGAAGGAAGGAGCTACTGCATCTTTCAGAGGGTGTGCATCTTATGAATGGCTGCGAGAAAGAAACACTAGTGGAAGTTAATTGAAAGGAGTACTGGAAAAGTCTCTAATTTAAACAGATGAGAGAGCAGTAAAATGATGAACAGCAGAATACAGTGCTGGAGGAATTGCTGGCACAAGCTCCACCATCGCACCTGCTGAAGGATCTTTCCAAGGGAATCCTTGTCCTTTTGCCTGACTCCATCTCTCTGCAGGCGGGCAAGTAACTCTGGCTCCTTGTAATCCCTCAGAGCAAGTAAATGCATCACCCTGTCCCTGTAGGGTCGGCCATAAACAGCAGCGCAGCCACTCCAGTCGATGTCTGCAAGTCTCACAGGCATCATCCTCTTCTTCTCTGGCACAGAACCTGAATTGTTTCCTTGGCCTCCTCTGACCTCTGCTTTGTCTCCTGAAGTCAGGGAAAATCAGAATAAAATAGCTCAAATTGGAGATTTGGGAAGGCACGCAAGTTGATTCCAGATAATGTACCAAGACCCCGAACCTCTATTTCTTTGTCATTGACAGATCTGTAAGAATCCAGACAGTAAAGCATTAAAAGATACAGTCATTAAAAGGTGGTAAAGGAGAGATACTGGATGGGTGTTTTTTGTGAAAAATTCTTTATATGCATGGTGCTTTTATATGATTCCCGCAGTCTGAAAACTCAAGCATTGATCTGTGTCAAGAATGACATGCACAGTGGGATTAAGTGCACCCTCAGCAAGGTTGCCAGCACCAGAGGCGTGGGATGCCATGCAGAGGGACCAGGAAAAGCTTGGGAAGTGGGGCCCTGGGAACCTCATCAGATTCAAGAAGGCCAAGTGCAAAGTTCTGAATCTTTGGATTTGGGACAGCCCCTGGCACAATGAAATGCTTGGGGCATGAGGTGGGGAGGACTTGGAGGTGCTGGTGGATGTGAGGCTGGATAGGAGAAAAAAACACAGAGATAATCAGTAAAAAATGAAAAGGAGGCATGTCTGAAAGTGGTCCATCAGCTTTGCACTTTGATTGTGTGAATCCTGTTCTGCCTGGGTCCTGAGGTCTCTGGGCATCTCTTTGACTTTGCTCATGGCAAGTATTTTATCAAAATCCAAAGGATGGGATTTTTTCACCCTGTCCAATTCCGTTTTCTCACCTTTGGACTTGGGAGTCTTCCCCTGCAACCTGGCAGGCACTGGGATTCCAGAAGGAGTCTGAATTTTATCTTTTTCTTGTACCTCAGGGGTGCAGATGGAAATGGAGCTGACACTTCGAGGCAGGTTCAAAGCTGAACAGGAGGTGGAAGGAAGGAGCAAGGACGAAGGAGAGTGGCCAGCAGCTGCTGGCTGGACATCACTGGTCTGTTGGTTGACCCTCTGCTTCTTGCTCATCACAGGGCTGTACAAATCAGAAGCCAGAGGGCGTTTCTGCAAAGATGATTAGAATTAGCTTTGCTCCCATTCTGAAAAAGCTGCATTTCTGAGCTGGCAATGGTTGGAAATACATCTGTCAAACAAGGAGGTGCTGCAGCTAACTCATTCCTACTTTCTCACCTGACTGTTCAGCAAGTCCTACTCCCACTCTGTAGCTAAAAGGCTTTGGGACAAAGACACTGCCTTCAGCAGCTCTGTCAAAGGCTTGTCCAAGCTGGGGAGCTCAGGCTAGTTTCATTATCTCCCTGTTTCTGCTCAGACACACCAGGAGCACACTCAGCTCTGGCTGTCACACACCCACACCATTCACTGCAGCAGCCCCAAAAGCCGCCGGGGCAGCGCTGATCCCAGCGTGTCCAGGGCAGAGATGGGAACAGCAGAGAGCAGCCCCAGCCTGGCTGCAGCTCTCACTGCTGCTGTTCTCCAGAGCAAACCCTGCCTCACCCTGAGCCTCTTCCCTCCCGAGCAGCCACTGCTCCCACCCATGCACATCAGCAGCTCAGAGCAGGAGTGCCAGGCGTGGCTCTGTGCCAGCCTGCTGACAGAAATCCTGTGGGGATGGACCCAGGTGGGAAGAGGATGCTGGGGCTGCAGCATTTCCTGCTCTGGCTGCAACAGAGCTAGGGAAAAACAGAGCTGTGTCCTCCATGAAATTCTTTCATGTATATAGAGTATACCTTTTATGCACTCTATGCCAAGCTTCTTTCAAGGGGTTTGCCTTGCTGTCTTGTATTGGGAAGAAAACAGGCCCCCTCTTGATTCTAAGCCTAAAAAGTCAGAGGTATTCCCTGATGATTCAGAGCCCCCTCCTCAAACATGGGATGCCCTGAGTCAGAATGGGCATAAATGCTGCCCAGGGCAGAGAAACTAAATTACTACAAATACATCACTACTGTAATTTGTCCTTCTTCTAGGCTTCCCTAAGATTTCTATTCAAACAGTAGCACTGGGATGTCCATGCATGTTTTAGGTACTAGAGCTTCAGGATCATCAAGAGCCCTTCACAGACACAGCCAGGTACCAAAACCACGTACCCACCTTTCCTTAGCAGAGCTTCCTATGCACCATGAGAAGCAACACACGTGTGCAAGCTGTTGCAGGCTTTGAAAAGCTAACAGTGTATTACAAAATATCTTGAAAAGCATGCAGGAATCCTATTAGAAGTACACGCTTCAGGTTTTGATGATAGAAACACAACAGTACTGCTTCATATCACAGCTTTGACACCAAAAGCAAGTGG